>NC_133363.1:19576690-19631501 GCF_049309525.1 Garra rufa | reverse complement strand
GTAATTACCATAATTCTGAGATGACAACACATGACATTTTACTCATAGCTTTCCATGTTGTCAGACTCAGTGGTAGCACCAAAATGAATCTGGCTGCAGTCATGTGGTACAGCTGTAAACGGTCCAAGCTGTAACTCTCACAACATTCCGAGTTTACAAGTTGTAATTACGAGTTCAGGAGCACGTGAGGGCTTTGGCGTTGATACTGTTGCCATAGAAACACATAATTCAGATAGAGTAGAATGTCAAGTGTCGTCATCTCGCAATTACGATATGGCGTGAATGCAGCATAACACATCAACTTTGAGGACAAAATTTTCACTTGCTGCCTAATATATCCTACCCACTAACAGGTGCTGTGATGAAGAGATAATCAGTGTTATTCACTTCACCTGTCACCTTCACCTCCTCCAGAGGGCACTCCACCTCACATGGTCACTCCCTCAAAACTACATTCCCCATAATCCTTTGCCTAGACTCTTGATCATTGATTGCCTTCATGTGTGTCTTATTACCTCATTAGTCTCACCCTATTTAAAGTCTGTTTTTTACTCATTCTTTCCTTAGTCTGGTATATGTCACGCTGTTGTTCGTAGCCCTGGTTCCTTGGTCATGATTTGGTTCCTTGCCTTGTTTCCTGTTCTCTGCCTTGTTGTATTGTGTGGACAGACTGTCCAGTATATCGACTTTACGCCTGTTAATAGACTACGGCTTTGGATTACCCCAATAAAATAGCATTGGACGCTCAACCTTTGTCCTTCGTGTCCATGATCAATTCATGACAATATGTGTGTGTGTATAAATATATCTCACCTGAACACAAATTTTTGAACAGTAGTGTTTGACGTCATACAACACATCAATAAGCAATAGAACAGTATATTTAGGTATTTTGCTTTAGTTAAATTGGACCACTTACCTTAATTCACCTGACTAGGAATATAAAAAAAAGGTATTATATACTGAACTGAATGTTTGTTCTTTGATTATGTACTCAAGAAACGTAATCTATTTCTTAATTTAATTATTTATTTTTTCCCTATATTTTCTTTATGGTAATGGAGTGGGGAAAACAGAAGACTGTTAAATTCACAGAAGACAGACTTCTGTTGGGTTTGGGAGCAAATGAAAAGAAACAGACACACATATGGGACATTTTTTTAGTCCTCAAACATGCGCTTAGGCCAGATTCACACACCATATGGGAGTGGGTGAGAGTGTGGAAGCTCCTAACGCATTCTGAACACTCCATCCAAGAGACCAGGAGTGAGCCAAGATCCCTCTGGTCTGGCTCTGGTTCTGCTGTGAGCTCATGAAAGCCAAGGTTACACTGCACGACTGCCTTAGAGCACCACTGCACTGCATTATCTTTTTATTTTAGGAATTGTGTCTTGAGTGGGTTGTGTATGCTCAGCTGTCCACATATGGAGGATAGAACACAGACTTGTAATGTAATGAAAAGTGTAATATCAAATATGGTATGCAATACAAGTGTTGTTACGAGACAAATTATATTATGTTAGTTAAGTGCGTATTTTTGGATGGCTATTGAAGTTCAGTTCAAAGAGTAAGTCTAGATGTTCTCCAGAATCACAGAAGCCAATACAGCTAAGTGAACAAGACACGAGATAACTTTTGGGTTTTTTGTTATTAAAAAAAATTCAATTTAGTACTTTTAACAATCAGATCATTCAAGAGTAAACAATGCACAATACATGTTTCAAATCACTTTTGTTGCTGAAATTATCACAGTAATAGAGGAAATAATTGTTATGTCAGAAAATGCATTACCTAACTTCCATAACTCACATAAAATTCATAATGTCTATAAAGTGTTTACCCAGTGTGTTAGGCTACTGTATCAAAAGGTGGGATGAAAGTATGACATGATCATAAGGTTTTGTGCTAGAACAGTTTACTGCCAGTGCAGTAAAGTCCTTACTGTGCCATATTACTAAATCTATACTGTAGCTGAACTTTTATAGATAAAAGGTGAGTTTTAGCAATGTCCAGCCTCAACCATGGTAATGCCTCTATATACAGTACAGTTTCATGCCATCTGTCTCCCTTCTTCTGATCAGTTCCCTTGTATCCTGCTGTATGTTCACAAATTGCAAAACACAATTTGGTTTTGCAAACAGGTTTTGCACACTTCTAGGTACCAGTTTGTCCCCAATTTAAGTAGGTACACACACACACACACACACACACATGTTGGGTTTACATGTTTTATGGGGACATTCCATAAGCGTAATGGTTTTTATACTGTACAAACCGTACTTTTTATCACCCTACACCTACCCTACACCTAAACCTAGCCCTCACAGGAGATTGTGCATACTTTCACTTCATCAAAAAAACTCATTGTGCATGATTTATAAGCCTGTTTCCTCATGGGGACCTGAGAAATGTCCCCACAAGGTCAAAATCTACTGGTATTCCTATCCTTGTGGGGACATTTGGTCCCACAACGTGATGAATACCAGGTACACACACACACACACACACACACACACACACACACACACACACACACACACATGACTATCATTATGGTGACATTCCATAGGAGTTATGGGTTTTAGTATACTGTACAAAATGTATTATTTTTGTATATAACTTGTATATTCTATTCCCATACACTAACTCTACTTCTTAAGAAAATGATGGTGTACCACAAGGACAACTATTCAAGAATTGGCATCTTTGTGGGGACATTTTGTCCCCGTAACATAGGGTTTACCTAAACAACACACACACACACACACACACACACACACACACACACACACACACACACTAGTGGTTATCAGCTTGGATAAATCACTTATAGTGTAAAAAAATACTTAATTACATGTAGTTATCTCTAAATTGCAGACAAGTTCTTTTGAAACTATATCTATTGAATTTATATCTGTAGATATCTCACTGTAAAAAATTAAAAGTTGACTTAACTTAAAATTTCAAGGCATCTCGCTGCACAGCATGTCACTGAGTAAAGTCACATGAACTCTTACCATCCGGCCGGCGCTACAGAGCCCCAAATATCAGGACTACCAGACGCATGAACAGTTTTTTCCCCCCAGGCAATCTACCTTATGAAAAGTTAAAACTTATTTCCACTTATTAAGTCAACTTTTCAACTTTTTGTTTTATTGTCCAGTTAACTAATAGATTTAAGTTATTCAAACTTTCTGCAAGTTAGATTTTTTACAGTGACAGATGCATCAAATGATTACCCATTAAGGTGAGTTAATTTAAATAATAGACAAATGTATTAAACTGAATGAGAACACATGCAAATGAAAAGTTTGATAGTAAGAGCTTTATGAAAGGCAGTTACTGTGAATGAAACATATATTTTGATGATCTGTTGTGATATTAGTACTAAGAGTTTTGAAAATGTAACAGTTGCTTGTGAAAATATTGACGGCCATTGACGTCACTTCCTGTTTGTTGTAGCGCATGTCTTTAGTTGAAGCTCCGTCGAGTTAAACTATTATTTTCTATTTTTAAATCTAAAAACAATTCTATACACCATCATTTTTGTTTTACATAACATGTGAATATACCCCCTGTTGTGTTTTACAACAAAAACAATCGGAACGCCTTGTTATCATTAGTTTTTATTTGCTTTCCCGAATCTGCTACTAAGTTAGCTTATAGCCCGTTTAGCATTTGCCAGCGTGGTTGCGGCTAATCTTGAATACATTGTTTATTCTCTATTCACATACATTTTAACTGTTTACTCACTGTTACTTGCTTTAATGGCGAATTTGTGTCTACCTTTGAGTGCAGGTGAATACACGTTCGAGCTGCACGCGGTGCGGGTCGAGCTGGAAGCCGTGGAGAAGCAGATCCAGGGGTTGCTGACCAGGCAGATTGAGTTGCAGGAGAGGAAGACTGCACTCGAATCTGCCCGGGTAAGTATACAGCACGATACTAACACCCTCATCACCTCTACTCCGTGTGCTTCTCTGCACAGGTCCGGCGCACCCAGAACGCGATCCTCCCAGATGTCGTTCTCTCCGGCGCCGGGACACCACGGACCCTGGGTGCAGCAGCAGAGGAAGACGTGAGCCAGGCCCCGGGCGAGGACCTCTCCCCCTCCGCCGCCTCCGGTCTTCGAGATCTCCACCCGGAACCGCTTCGCTCCCCTCCGCGAGACAGAGCACGACACTGTGATCGTCGGAGACTCCATCGTCCGGTACATTCGTGCTAACTTAGCTAACGGTAAAGTGCACACTCGCTGTTTTCCTGGTGCTCGCGTTCTCAATGTTTCTTCACAGATACCTGCCATCCTGAAGGACGATGTGAGCGTCGACGCGATCGTCCTGCACACGGGGGTGAACGACGTCAGGCTGCGGCAGACGTAGGTCTTGAAGAGGGATTTCGGGAGCCTGATCGAGACGGTACGCAGCACATCGCCCGCAAAGAAGATCATCGTGTCAGGACTGCTTCCCACGTATCGACGTGGACACGAAAGGTTCAGTAGACTTTTTGCTCTAAATGAATGGTTGTTGTCATGGTGTAAAGAACAGAAACTGCTCTGTGTTAATAATTGGTATCTTCTCTGGGAGCGTCCTAGGCTTTTCCGCACTGATGGCCTGCACCCCAGCAGAGTCGGAGCAGAACTCCTGTCGGACAACATCTCCAGGACGCTGCGCTCCATCTGACTAGTAAGCAAATCTTCAAATAGTTGCGAAGATGGCTTTTGTTCTGCACATTTAAACGATAGTACTGGTGCTGTCCAATCTATAAAGACTGTGTCTGTTCCTCGAATTGTGAGGTCAAAACAGAAATTTAATGCAGGATCTAGAAAAAATCTAATCGTGATTAAACCAGAAAAATGCACAATAAATGAACAAAAATTTTTTTTTTAAAGCTTGTGCTCCTAAACATTAGATCACTTGCACTTATTGAAAATGAAATGATCACAGATAATAGCTTTGATGTACTCTGCTTAACTGAAACTTGGCTAAAACCAAACGACTATATTGGTCTGAATGAGTGTACTCCACCAAACTACTGTTATAAGCATGAGCCTCGTCAGATTGGTCGTGGCGGTGGTGTTGCAACAATATATAGTGATATTTTCAATGTTACTCAGAAAACAGGGTACAGGTTTAATTCATTTGAAATACTTCTACTCAGTGTTACTCTGTCAGATATGCAAAAGAAATCTCTCCTATCTCTTGCTCTGGTTACTGTGTATAGACCTCCAGGGCCGTATACAGATTTCCTAAAAGAATTTGCAGATTTCCTCTCAGACCTATTGGTTAATTTTGATAAAGCATTAATTGTTGGAGATTTTAACATCCATGTTGATAATGCAAATGATGCGTTAGGACTTGCGTTTACTGACCTAATAAACTCTTTCGGAGTCAAGCAAAACGTCACCGGACCCACTCATCGTTTTAATCATACACTAGATCTAATTATATCGCACGGACTTGATCCTACTGATATAGATATCGTACCTCAAAGCGATGATGTTACTGATCATTTCCTTGTATCGAGCATGCTGCGTATTACTGATGTTAACTATATAGCTCCGCGCTATCGTCTGGGCAGAACTATTGTTCCTGCTACCAAAGATAGGTTCACAAATAACCTGCCTGATTTATCTCAGCTGCTCTGTGTACCCATAAATACAAATGAACTAGACAAAATGACTAGTAACATGGGCACTATCTTCTCTAATACACTAGAAGCTATTGCCCCCATCAAGCTAAAAAAGGTTAGAGTAAAACGTAATACCCATTCTCTAAAAAAAGAAACTAGTAATCTTGAGCGTAAATGGACAAAAACTAACTTAGAAGTTTTTAGAATTGCATGGAAAAACAGTATGTCCAGCTATAGACAGGCTTTAAAAGCTGCTAGAGCCGAATACATCCACCAACTCATAGAAAAAAAAACAAAACAATCCAAGGTTTTTATTTAGCACAGTGGCTAGATTAACAAATAACCAAATGCCACCCGACCTAAATATTCCTGCACAGTTTAATAGTAACGACTTTATGAATTTCTTTACTGATAAAATAGACAACATCATAAGTACAATAACAAATATAGATACTACAGCAACCGATACTTCAGCATTATTCATTACACCCAAAGAAAAACTGCAGTGCTTTACAACTATAGAACAGGAAGAATTAAATAAACTTATCAACACATCTAAACCAACAACATGCCTATTAGATCCTGTACCCACTAAATTACTAAAAGAGTTGTTACCTGTAAAAGTACCGCTTCTTAATATTGTTAACTCATCGTTATCTTTAGGTCATGTCCCAAAACCATTCAAACTAGCGGTTATTAAGCCTCTTATTAAGAAACCACAGCTATACCCTAGTGAATTGGCAAATTACAGACCTATTTCTAATCTTCCATTTATGTCTAAAATTTTGGAAAAAGTTGTGTCTGCTCAATTGTGCTCCTTCTTGCAAAATAATAATCTCTTTGAAGAATTTCAGTCAGGTTTCAGGCCCCATCATAGCACAGAAACTGTCACAGGGAGGAGTCAGAGACGTGCGGATCCATTTGCAAGGCTTTATTAGAATAGTCAACACGCAGGAGTAAACGCCAGAAAACAGGAACAACGTAGGTAATCCGGGAAAACAGTTCAATACTCAAGCAGTGGTCGCAATGGCAGGCAGCAGGAATCAATAACGGGGTACACAGTCCAGAGTCATATACAGATAATCCAACAATGGCAGGCAGCAGGAATCAATAACGGGGTACACGGTCCAGAGTCATACACAGGTAATCCAATACAGAGAAACACGCTTAGAATAATGACCATGGGAACAATTAGACTTCGCAAGGTGGCTGTGTGTGTGAGTGGCTTAAATGCCTGTGGGTAAATGTGAAACAGGTGTTTGCAGCAATCAGATCAGTGGGAAACAAGGAGCAGCTGTGTGCAGTGATTGGTGCAGTGGCTTATGGGGATTGCAGTCCATGAAGTGTGGTGCAAGAGTTCATGATGACAGGGAAGACCAGATACGTTACATAGCCCCTCCACAAGGAGCGGCTTCCAGACGCTCTAACCACCTTTACAATCTTGAAGGTGGTGGAGCGGAGGCGGAACAGGGGGAGGGATGGAGGGCCAGGTCCATGTAGGGGTACAGGAACCACGAAATGAGGCGGAGCCGACGGAGGGAGAAGCCATGGAGGAGGAAGGGTTGGCTCCTGCATGGGGCCGACCGACGGAGGTGGAGCCGGTGGAGCCCGAGGCGGAACCGGAGAGTCGATGGTCCTGGGCGACACAGAGGATCCGGAGGGCCAAGGTGGAACCCAAGGCTCTGGCGACCCCGGCGGAGATGGAGGTCCGGAGGTACGCAGCGGAGCCGGAGTGACAGAGGATCGAGGCTGTGCCCACGGGAGGGAGGAGGTCCACAGAGCCGGCAGGACGGAGTGACGAGGCGCAGCCGGAGGAGTAGAGTCCAGAGGCGAAGGTGGGGTGACGACTGACCGGGGCGGAGCCGGAGAGACGATGGAGCCCGGAGGAGCTGTTGGGCCGACGGCCGACAACGGAGACGAGGGAGCACAGAGCCGGGGTGGAGCCGCAGGGTCGGAGGACCGAGGTGGAGTCCAGGACTCTGAGACTGGAGGTGATGGTGAGGGATCCTTCAGTCTGAACACCGATGGAGACTGGCAGTCCCACGGCCAGTCCTCTGCACCGAAGGTGGGATGTGGGTGAGCAGAGGGACTGTCAGGAGACAGAGGTGGCAGGACTGGAGCAGTAGGGAGGGTGGGTGGGAACAGTCCATGCATGAGCTCCGTGACCAGAACCGGGCAGACAGGAATCTCAGGACGACTGGATGTAACCAGCGGAGTCTCTGGAAAGCTGGGCGGAACCAGCGGAGGCTCTGGAATGCAGGGCTGAACCAGCGGATTGTCTGGAAGACTGGGCGGAACCAGCGGAGTCTCTGGAAGGCGGGGCTGAACCAGCGGAGTCTCTGGAAGGCTGGGCGGAACCAGCGGGGTCTCTGGAAGGCAGGGCTGAATCAGCGGAGTGTCTGGAAGGCTGGGCGGAACCAGCGGAGTCTCTGGAAGGCAGGGCTGAACCAGCGGAGTCTCTGGAAGGCTGGGCGGAACCAGCGGAGTCTCTGGAAGGCAGGGCTGAATCAGCGGAGTGTCTGGAAGGCTGGGCGGAACCAGCGGAGTGTCTGGAAGGCTGGGCTGAATCAGCGGAGTCTCTGGAAGGCTGGGCGGAACCAGCGGAGTCTCTGGAAGGCAGGGCTGAACCAGCGGAGTCTCTGGAAGGCTGGGCGGAACCAGCGGGGTCTCTGGAAGGCAGGGCTGAATCAGCGGAGTGTCTGGAAGGCAGGGATGAACCAGCGGAGTGGAGCGGAGCTCTTGTGAAGCGGGCTCTGGACGACGCTCTTGAGGAGCGGGCTCTGGAGAACTGGACGACCCCAGCGGAGATTCAGGAGGGCTGGGCGTCTCCAGCGGAGACTCTGGAAGAGCAGGCTCTGAGCGAGCGGTCACTGGAGGGCGCTCTGGCGGCGCAGTCACTGGAGGGCGCTCTGGCGGCGCAGTCACTGGAGGGCGCCCTGGCGGCGCAGACACTGGAGGGTGCTCTGGCGGCGCAGTCACTGGAGGCTCTGGAAGGGCGGCCATCTTGCGCTGTGACTCCTCCAAAACACCCACAGTTAAAGGAGAGCCACATAGCAACAACGCATACTGAATAACGTCCCTTAGTGGGCATCTGAATTCCCCTCCAGGCAGCATAGATTTAGCAGGTTCATTCAGTCCCATCCGAAATAAGTCCTTGAAGTAAACTTCATCAAAAAATGGTGTGTTCTTCAACAACTCACAGAAACGGAGAACATATTCCTCGATGGGGCGATCTCCTTGTCGGAGAAGCAGAAGTTGGTTGACTGGGTCCATGATGATGCTGGGGGTGAAACAAAGCCGCTGGATCCTGGCCTGGCGAAGTCTTCTGTCACAGGGAGGAGTCAGAGACGTGCGGATCCATTTGCAAGGCTTTATTAGAATAGTCAACACGCAGGAGTAAACGCCAGAAAACAGGAACAACGTAGGTAATCCGGGAAAACAGTTCAATACTCAAGCAGTGGTCGCAATGGCAGGCAGCAGGAATCAATAACGGGGTACACAGTCCAGAGTCATACACAGATAATCCAACAATGGCAGGCAGCAGGAATCAATAACGGGGTACACGGTCCAGAGTCATACACAGGTAATCCAATACAGAGAAACACGCTTAGAATAATGACCATGGGAACAATTAGACTTCGCAAGGTGGCTGTGTGTGTGAGTGGCTTAAATGCCTGTGGGTAAATGTGAAACAGGTGTTTGCAGCAATCAGATCAGTGGGAAACAAGGAGCAGCTGTGTGCAGTGATTGGTGCAGTGGCTTATGGGGATTGCAGTCCATGAAGTGTGGTGCAAGAGTTCATGATGACAGGGAAGACCAGATACGTTACAGAAACTGCACTTGTAAAAATCACAAATGACTTGCTACTTGCGTCAGATCAAGGCTGTGTCTCATTGCTAGTTTTACTTGATCTTAGTGCTGCGTTCGACACTATAGATCATGACATACTTATAGATCGATTACAAAGCTATACAGGTATTCAAGGGCAGGCTTTAAGATGGTTCAGATCATACCTGTCCGATCGCTATCACTTTGTTTATTTAAATGGGGAGTCATCGCAGCTAACACCAGTAAAGTATGGAGTGCCACAAGGATCTGTCCTAGGTCCTCTGCTATTTTCAATTTACATGTTACTCCTTGGTAATATTATTAGGAAATATGGGATTAGTTTCCATTTTTATGCTGATGATACTCAACTATATATTTCAACAAGACCAGATGAAACTTCTAACTTAGCAAAATTAACAGAATGTGTTAAAAATGTGAAAGACTGGATGGCCAATAATTTTCTACTATTAAATTCAGATAAGACCGAGATATTACTTATTGGACCAAAAAACAGTACACAGAATCTCTTAAACTGCAATTTGCAACTAGACGGATGCACTGTTATTTCCTCTACAGTCAAAAATCTGGGTGGTATATTAGACAGCAACCTGTCTTTTGAAAATCATATTTCTCATGTTACAAAAACAGCATTCTTCCATCTTAGAAACATTGCCAAGCTACGGAACATGTTACCTGTTTCTGATGCAGAAAAGTTAGTTCATGCATTCATGACGTCTAGACTGGACTATTGTAATGCACTACTAGGTGGTTGTCCTGCTTCTTCAATAAATAAGCTACAGGTAGTCCAAAATGCAGCTGCTAGAGTCCTTACAAGGTCAAGAAAATATGATCATATTACCCCAATTTTACGGTCTCTACACTGGCTACCTATTAGGTTCCGTATCACTTATCAAAATATTACTTCTGACCTATAAGGCCCTTAATGGTTTAGCTCCTGCATACCTAACTAGTCTCCTTCCACGCTACAATCCCTCACGCTCCCTAAGTTCGCAAAACTCTGAACTTTTAGTAGTACCTAGGATAGCAAAGTCCACTAAAGGAGGGAGAGCCTTTTCACATTTGGCTCCAAAAATCTGGAATAGCCTTCCTTATAACGTTCGGGGTTCAGACACACTCTGTATATTTAAATCTAGATTAAAGACTCATCTCTTTAGCCAAGCATTCACATAATGTATCTCATAACGTTGTACTTCAGTTACATCTGATCAAATGCACATCAACATTTTTCAGCTTGGGCAAAACACAATTTTTGCTTGGTTGGAACAGCAGCTACGCTAATTATTTCTCTATTTGTTTCTCTGTTTCTGCTACGGGATTTCCATCCCGTGGTAACTAGGAATTACACAAGATTCAGCCCGGATTCAGAAGAAGAGATGATGCCAACCCCTCAGAGGACCGCCGATGATGCCAGCCTTTAAACAACATACAGCACTACACAATTTTTCTACAAGTTTGATTGCAACACATAATCATTACTATTATTGTTCATCATCTGTTTTTGATTACACCATTACTTTTTTTTTTTATACCATATGTATATCGACTTAACATACAGTAGTCACCACTAATAAGCTACTAAATATATTGTAGTAGCCTACATTTTTTGTACAGCTGATTTGCAACGATTTGTATTGTGAAAAGCGCTATACAAATAAACTTGAATTGAATTGAATTGAATTGAATTGAAAATAGTACCAAAGCGAATTAAAAAAAAAAACTGTAAAAGTAATTATTTTTTTACCACCACTGGTATTTAAATTATGAAGTTAGTCATCTGAAGGGAAGGACCACTGACCTTCAGAACCTTATGATGCAGTGCAGCTCACGGGAGACTGTTCTAGGTTTCTGGAACCAATTATAAGCCAAAAAGGGAGAGAGCGAAAAAGAGTGTCAGAGTTGGTTTAAGGTGAACTGTGATAGATAACAACAGTTTGCAGCACAGAGAATGATATGAGTTATCTTAGTATCTTTGATCTAGCAGTGATAAGATTTTCTTCAACAGGCTACGAATTACTAAAGAAAATGACTCTATGGCACACATGCAGTACAGCAGACGTGCTCAGAAACTCTCTAAAACTTCCAACAAGAGTAAGCACAGCGATATCTATCTCTCGCCCTGAGGTTTCTTTTGGAGAGTATGTAATCAGTGGTTTTCTGTTTGTGGTTTCCTAGGCATGGGTGTGCAGTTGTCCTAACGCTTCAGCCCTCCGTGGTTCAATATTAATACCACATGCACCAGACCGGACAAACCTCTGCAAGCATCTCTCACCCTCTCCCTCTCTCAAGCTGTGGGAACACAACGCCATCCTGTGAACTCCACAGCCTGACAGCTATAATGCGTGTGTCTTCGAGGTCCAACATGTGGCTGCGTTTGCAGGCGTGCTCCATTCCCTATTTTTTGCTTCCTTTCTCCATTCCTCTTTCTCCCCACGCCTATATGCAGGCCATAATGAAATCACCTATGCTATAGGGGAAAGCAGAGTGTGGCTTAGCTACATGGGATCTGTTGAGGTTCCCAAGAGGAAAGTGTGGAATAAAACACAAGAACCATTTTGAAATACTTAACGGGGCTTGACATCTTCCAGAGCTACATAATATGCAAGTGTGTGGCTGCTTTTCTTGTGTTGTTACACAAACTTTACTGTAATTCAAAGGGTATCTTGTGACATAGTGTGCCATGTCCATAAAATGAAAGAACTGAACTTTAAAATTTGATACAGCCATCATGTTATTATTTGAGATTGGGTTGTTTTGTTTTATTGGAGAGGGCAGTCAAAGAGAAGATGTGGTTGATAAAAGAAATATGACGTGTGTATGAAAGCAATATGTGTTTTCATCCACATCTTTTTAGGAACATAGGCATTGTGATGGATGACACCATGCAGCACAGCTGTTATGGGAACAGACAGCCAACACTACAGGCAAGCCAGAGAGGCCAAACCACTGGCTACCACATTCACTGTCTTTTTGCCATGTGTTTGGCTCTCTGCTCCCTGTTTTTAATTACAACACAGACAAAACAAGCTGTCAGGACAGATAGGACCCAAGAGCGGATGAAGCAGAGAAATAATTTTATTAGCCGGTAACACTGGCAAAAATGGCAAAAGCAAAAAATAGTCCATAGACAGAAAAAGATCCAAATAATCCAAACCCCGTCTGGGGAGAACACTCAGCCTCCGTGAGCGCCAAGAGAGAAGAAGGGCAACGAATCCGAATCGGCAGGCAGGAGAATAGTCGAGCGGAGCAGGGTCGAGAGAGGTGCAGACAGAGATGAGGACAGTAGCCAGTAACAGCGTCGAAAACCAGAGCAGGGGTCAGATCCACAGAGACAATCTGAGAAGAGCGAGCACTAAGGACAGAGCAAACGTTACACCAACTGGGCAGAGAAGAATCTAGATTACTTGTTAAAACTGAAGACAAACGAAAGTTGAGCTCGCAAACTCTCAAAACACACTGACACGGTACAAAGAAAACAGACAGAAGAAATAGACAGACTAATCAAAAGGTAAGGCGAAGCAGGTGCGCTAAACAAGCAGCGCGTTGATTGCAGACGACAATCAGCTGGCGCCGGAACAAAACGGGGAAGCTCCAAAAGATCCCTGGCCCTCCTCCAGGTACGGTGACAGCGTTGAACAAATGCCTGAACCGATGGGACAGCTGCCTCGGCGCCCTGGGAAGGAAACAAAGGAGGTTGATAACCCAGACAGCACATGAATGGGGATATACCTGTCGACGACACCGGTAATGAGTTATGGGCATATTCTGCCCAAGTCAGTTGCTGACTCCAGGATGAGGGGTTGTGGGACGCCAGGCAGCGAAGCATCCGTCCGAGATCCTGGTTGGCATGTTCGGTCTGACCGTTGGTCTGAGGATGAAAACCTGACGACACACTAGCAGAGGCACCAATCTGTCGACAGAATTCTCTCCAGAAGTGGGAAACACTGTCAGAAACCACATCCTCTGGAAGCCCGTGGATCCGGAAGACATGGTCAATGACCACCCGGGCCGTTTCTTTAGCCGAGGGAAGCTTGGTGAGGGGAATGAAGTACAGTACTATCACAGTACTACCATATTACCACTGGATGGAGGGAGTCTGACAACGAAATCCAGGGCAATATGGGACCAGGGATGGAAAGGGACAGGAAGCGGCATTAACAGACCAGCGGAAGGAGAATTTGAGGACTTGTTTTGAGCACAGACCGAGCACGCCCCCACAAACCGGCGAACGTCCTCCACCATGGCGGGCCACCAAAACTGCTGGCGGATGGCAGCCAATGACCTCCTCACGCCTGGATGGCACATGACTCTGGACGAGTGACCCCACTGGAGAACGGCGGCGCGGACTGACTCGGGCACGAAGAGCAGACCCGCCGGACATCCTGTGGGCACCTCGACTCCCGTTGCACTCTTTTGACACGCTTCTCAATCCCCCAGGTAAGCGCCCCCACCACACACCCTGGTGTCGGGAGGCGGTTCGCCTGGCGAGGCGAAGAGCCGCGACAAGGCGTCTGGTTTGGCGTTCTTAGAACCTGGGCGGTAAGACAGGGTGAAGTCGAAGCTCCCAAAGAACAAAGCCCAGCGAGCCTGCCTGGCGTTCAGCCGGCGGGCGGACCGGATATATTGGAGATTCTTATGGTCAGTCCACACCAGCAAAGGAAGGACCGCTCCCTCCAGCCAGTGACGCCACTCCCCCAAACAACTCACGGTCACCAATGTCATAGTTTCGTTCTGCGGGAGACAAACAGTGTGAAAAGAAAGCACAAGGATGCAACTTGTTATCTAGAGGGGATACCTGGGAGAGCACAGCCCCGACGCCCACCTCTGACGCGTCGACCTCCACCACAAATTGACGGGACGGGTCAGGGGTTACTAAAATGGGAGCTGAAGTGAATCTGTGTTTAAGCTCATCAAACGCCGCTTGGGCGCCCACTGACCAACTAAATTTGATCTTGGTGGAGGTCAACGTCGTCAAAGGGGCCGACACCTGTCCGAAGTTCCTGATGAACCGCCGATAAAAATTGGCGAAACCCAGGAATTGATGTAAGGCTTTTTGGGAGTCAGGTGTCGGCCAGTCGGAGATGGCTCTTACCTTAATAGGGTCCATACGAATCCCCTCCACCGAGATGATGTGTCCCAAGAACGATACTGACTTAACGTGGAACTCGCACTTCTCTGCCTTGACAAACAGCTGATTCTCTAGCAGCCATTGAAGCACCAGCCGAACGTGCTGGACATGATCCTGATGAGAGGGAGAAAAAATCAAAATGTCGTCTAAGTAGACGAAAACAAACCTATCAATCATGTCCCTAAGCACGTCGTTGACAAGTGCTTGGAAGACCGCTGGGGCGTTGGAGAGGCCAAAGGGGAGAACACGATATTCAAAGTGCCCCGGGGGGTGTTAAAAGCGGTCTTCCATTCGTCCCCCTCCCTTATCCGAACTAGATGGTAAGCGGTGCGAAAGCCCAACTTTGTGAAAAACTCGGCTCCCTGCAAGAGATCGAAGGCCAAAGACATCAGCGGCAGGGGGTACCGGTTCTTAACAATGATGTCATTCAACCCTCGATAGTCTATGCAGGGACGCAGAGAGCCATCCTTTTTTTTTCACAAAGAAGAACCCCGCTCCAGCCGGAGAAGAGGAAGGACGAATAATACCGGCGGCCAGAGAATCATTTAAATACTTCTCCATAGCCTCCCACTCAGGGGCGGAGAGGGAGTAAAGCCGACCGTGAGGCGGAGAAGTACCAGGGAGGAGGTCGATGGCACAGTCATATGGTCGATGAGGTGGGAGAGAGACGGCTCGGGACCTGCTGAACACCGCCCGCAGATCATGGTAGCAGGATGGAACCTGGGAGAGATCTATCTCCTCTTCCTGTAGGGACATAGAAACAGACACCGGAGAAGGAGCAGCCACAAGACAGTGTGTATGACAATATAAACTCCAAGAATTAATTGAACTATCTGCCCAGTTAATGAACGGCCCATGACGAGTGAGCCAGGGGTGTCCCAAAACCATAGGGGCAGACGGGGACTTGCACACTAAAAACCTGAGCTCCTCCCGATGATTCCCCGAGGTAAGGAGACTCACCGAGTCCATGATCTGTGAGAGCCTCATCAGAGGTCGGCCGTCGAACCCATGAGCAACAATAGGTGATGGGAGGGGTTGGAAGAGAATTCCCCGGGCATGCGCCCACTCCTCATCAGTGAAGTTACCCTCTGCTCCCGAATCAATGAGAGCTGAACCCTTAAAAGAAGCATGTTTAGTGATTATGGACACAGACAGCGTAGTACGTGACCCATGAGTGAAGGAAATGGCCGTACCACTCATATTAACCCTTTGTGGTGGACGGGACTGTTTAACAGGGCAGGACTGAGCATGATGACCTTGAGCTCCGCAGTACAAGCAAAGACCTTCCAGCAGGCGGCGCTGTTTCTCCTTGGCAGTTAGGCGCAAGCGGTCAACCTGCATAGGTTCACATTCTTCTGAACTCGGGGCAAAAGGAGTAGACGCGACCGGCTCAGTGCACATTTGAGCATGACGGCGCAGCTCTCTCTTGGTGTCCAATCGGAGGGCAAGGCTGATTAAATCATCTAGGCGATCCGGAACCTCGCGAGCATACAGTTCATCCTTGAAGGCGTCGTTAAGTCCTTTTTAAAAACGTGCAGCCAGCGCCTCAGCATTCCACCCACAAGTAGCGGCCAGAGTGTGGAGCTCCACTGAATAATCTGCCACAGATCGTCTGCCTTGTTGAATGGATGCCAACAGTCTAGATGCCTCCTTACCAAAAACAGACTGATCAAAAGTCTTAATCATCTCTTCTTTGAAACTTTCAAAATCAAAACAGCACCTGGCCTGTGAGTCCCATACGTGGGAGGATTATTCACTCGCGGTTCAGATGACAGCGGGGACGGGCAGACCATCGAGGGTGCCGAGGCAAAACCACTAAGAGTGAGGCGATCAAGGCGCCCCACCAAACCCACGAACTGAGCCGACAAGTTGTCCACTGAGCGGCGAGTGGATTACAGTTCCTGTTCGTGATGGCCCAACATCGCTCCCTGAAGTTCCAGTGCAGACTGCAGAGACGATTCTTCCGCTGGGTCCATTGCTGGTCAGTGTGTGGTGTCAGGACAGATAGGACCCAAGAGCAGATGAAGCAGAGAAATAATTTTATTAGCCGGTAACACTGGCAAAAATGGCAAAAGCAAAAAATAGTCCATAGACAGAAAAAGATCCAAATAATCCAAACCCCGTCTGGGGAGAACGCTCAGCCTCCGTGAGCGCCAGGAGAGAAGAAGGGCAACGAATCTGAATCGGCAGGCAGGAGAATAGTGGAGCGGAGCAGGGTCGAGAGAGGTGCAGACAGAGATGAGGACGGTAGCCAGTAACAGCGTCGAAAACCAGAGCAGGGGTCAGATCCACAGAGACAATCCGAGAAGAGCGAGCACTAAGGACAGAGCAAACGTTACACCAACTGGGCAGAGAAGAATCTAGATTACTTGTTAAAACTGGAGACAAACGAAAGTTGAGCTTGCAAACTCTCAGAACACACTGACATGGTACAAAGAAAACAGCCAGAAGAAATAGACAGACTAATCAAAAGGTAAGGCGAAGCAGGTGCCCTAAACAAGAAGCGCGTTGATTGCTGACGGCAATCAGCTGGCGCCGGAACAAAATGGGGAAGCTCAAAAAGATAAGAGAGGGAGAGAGGGAGAGAGAAACCAAAATGAATAAAAGAGGATAAAAATGAGACGAAACGAATAAAATGAGTAAACAATAAAAATAGAAAAAAAAAACAGCAAAACGGACAGATCATACCCAAGTCCTGACACAAGCATGGAACAAATGTCATTTCTTACAGCAGACCTATAACAAGTTTCTGACACTAGGAGTACTTTCTCCCTTGCTCAAATGGCATAAATTTGTATTTCTATTCCAGTATTGAACTTTTTATGGTAATGGTTAAAGGGACTTGGTCATGAGTCATTACAAACCTGAAATGTAGAAACAATCAATTAATCAATCAATAAAATAAAACAAAAATGTTGCAAAAGTAATAATAAAGGTAATAAAGCATTAATGCAAGAAACTGAAAACATTAGCAGTTACATCAGGTATCTCCATAGTTTTGCATTTTGAAGTCAGTGAAGCAGATGTAAATACAAGCAAACCATGCTACACTGGTCAGACTACATTTTCTGCAAATAAATTCTTTTAAATGACAGATCGGCTTTGTTTGATGGTTTGTGACCATCCTCTTCCTCTTCCACATTCTATTGGGGTTCAGGTCTGGAGATTGGGCTGGCAATGACAGGGTCTGGTGGTCCTTCATCCACACCTTGATTGACTTGGCCTTATTTTGCAACCTCAGCCTGGCTCTTCTTTGCTTGTTATTTTGGTAGGGCTTTTTTTCTAGCTTTGCATAATTTCAGCCTTGCACCTAAAAGCTTGTTTCGAAAGGTCCTTGCCGTGCACTGCCATTTACCATATTTTTTGTAGGTCTCTTGATGCAATCCTATGGTTGTTGAGTGACTTATGAACAGTGTTGGGCACATACCTTTAAAAAAGTAATTAGTTATAGTTACTAGTTACTTCTCACAAATAGTAACTGAGTTACATCATTATAAAAGTAAATAATTACCAGGCAAAGTAATTATTGCGTTACTTAAAAAATCGAATTAAAGGTTGTATCAGCGATTTCTAGCCTAAAACATAAAGTGTCAATTTCAGCTGACCTTTCTTCACGATCCGCTCGCTGCCTGCCCCATAAATTGTCTGTGAAAAAAACGCGTCTCTCTGGTCAGCCTGGGGTCCGAGATATGCCAAAAAAACTATCGGCACTACCAACCTTTCCACAGATAAACAAACAGTGTTCCAACCAATCAGCGTCAGGGGTTTGGTGTTGTGGACTTTAGCTCCGCCTCCCTCACATCCCTGCACCAGTAGGAAAGTCCACAACACCAAACCCCTGACGCTGATTGGTTGGAACACTGTTTGTTTATCTGTGGAAAGGTTGGTAGTGCCGATTGTTTTTTTTGGCATATCTCGGACTCTAGGCTGACCAGAGAGACGCGGTTTTTTCACAGACAATTTATGGGGCAGGCAGCGAGCGGATCGTGAAGAAAGCTCAGCTGAATTTGACACTTTATTTTTCAGGCTAGAAATCGCTGATACAACCTTTAATATAACTTTAAAATAAATATAAAACATTGTACACTAATCTACACTAGTTTAATGTTGTTGTGGGACAACGTGAGAGACAACTATCAGATTCAACATATTATTATAAATATTATCATTACTATAGTGGAACAATAAAGCACAAATAAAGATGCTTTAGAACTTTGAATAACATTATCACCTGCGTTCTTAGCCACTAATTTTGTGACGGCATGTGACGATGTGAGGTGCTTCAGATTAGAATTACTTGTCACAGACGCAGAGAGACTCTTTTTTTCCAGCGTAAGTTGCACGTTACATAAATATTTTTGCCTTTCACCTCAGCGAGGGAAAATTATGCTTATACTTCCAGTTTGCAAAAGCTACCTTTGAACTTGTTGGACTTGCCATTGTTGTGACTCCTGGATGTCGGTGTGTGGGACTAAACGTGAGCGTGCTTGTGTGTGAACACCCTCACTACTCTGCCTCTGGTTGGCAAACAATGGAAATTTACTCAATGTAAGCCAATCATCGCGTTCTCAGTTACACCACGTTTACAGCCACACCAATCATCATCACTGGTTATGTGTCCCGCCTCAGCCCCGAACATACACAAACACACACACACACACACACCTCAGAGAAAGAGAGGTCCTATGGCTGAGAAACACGCTGCTCGCATGAAAACCGCTTCAGTGTTCTCAGTTATAGTAACGCGCATTTTATTGTCAGTAACGGTAACGGCGTTGTTGGACGTGGGGGAGAGCCAGAGCGGACAGTGTGTCTTTTCCTGCATTCCTCAGCCCATGTCTCGACAGGATGTCTGCTCCCTTATTCAGGTGCCCAGGGATGTAACCGCTCTGAGTGAAAGGAGTTTTCCCTTGAGCCCAACTCAAGTCTGGAAGGGTGCTTGAAACACGGCCAGCATCTCCAGGCAGTTCCTGTGCCAAGTAAGATGGTGGCCTTTCCGCAGATCCTGGGCAGAGCGGACACTCATAACTGCTCCCCAGCCTCAACGTCGGGCCTTGAGACAGAAACCAAGGTTTCCTTCACATCGGCGCGTGACGTTGATCATGCGTAGCAGGTTCCTGAGCCACCACTGCAAAGGTCTCACGTACAGCAGGCCAAAAGGTATCATGTTGGATGCAGCTGCTGTCAGACCTAACAGTCTCTAAGTGTTTGACTGAGCAACTGGCCTTCACTCACTTGCTTTACAGCTGTGAGATCGATATAATATGAGCAGAAGACAGATGTGCCTGCCTCACCATCGAATCCCATACCATGCCCAGATAAGCAGTTTTCTGCAGTGGAGAAAACACATTTTTCTTGCCGTTTAGCCTTATATAGGCGAGGACGACATCTCAGTGCCAAGCCGCCAACTGCGCCGACTGAGCCAAAATCATGATCACACACATGGTGAAAGTGCAGGATGAGAGTGACACGCCGAAGAGAGAACTCAATACTGGTATGTTATGCCCCCGAAAGCGAACCTAGGAACTACCTGTGTTGAGAAAGGATGTGTACGTGGAAGTATGCGTCCTTGGGTTTTTGTGACAAAGCAGTTCACGATCTGTTGATAGTGAGCATCTTGAACCAAAATGTTAAAAGCGTGGTTTAGCAGATGCAGGAAATCCCTAATATGGACAAAAGCATACGTTATCGCTGCAGAAGCTGAATAAAATGCAGATAGGATGTTTTAAATGATGAAGGATGAAGATAGTAAACATACGATTGTGACTAAATCTCTGTTCTTCAAGCCATCTTTGGTATTTTTTATATGAATAATGTATATTTATAATGCAATGGTAATCAACATATAGAAATTTAATTGACAACCTGATGGCCACGGCCCCTCCACCCTTAAGGCGGGGTAGGTCAGACATCTGAGGCACTGAAGGCTGGCCTCTCCACCGGTGATAATCTGGACAGGTATGCTGAAACCGTCTTCACAGCCTTGCAGGATCCAATAATATCTCCATATCTCAGAAAGAGGCCCTCTAACCCAGGATCAGACAAGTAACTAGATGCTTAAAGTCTAGGACTACAGGATAGAAAACTGATTCTGCGAAGTCAGCCACTCTCCTCAAACGACCACCCACTCTAATCAAGTCATTAGAAGGATCCATCTCAGGGGCCAAGGCGACTAGACATCTACTAGGTTTCACTGTCTTCCCGGATTCTAACAGATGGTAATCTTCAGGGAAAGATTCCTGTTGGACGTGTTTAAAGACATTGAATGCAGCTCAGCGATAATCTGTGGCTTCTGGAACTGTGTCAGAATCTGGGTCACCTTGTAGGTCTCGAGCAGTGGCATCCAGCAGGTCTAATCAGCTATGGTAATTCCATCTATCGGGGTGGCTACAGGTGGTAGGCGAGGTAATAACTTCACAGAAGGTTCCACAGATTCACAACTCAGCTGGATCTTCACTAGGCTTAGAAGTAGGAAGGACCAGCCATTCTCAAGGGTCAAGGAGAAGAAAAGGGGGTCCTCAGCATCATCGATTTGGGGAAGCAAAGCAGGAAAGAGATCTCCCTTTTGTGAGGTCATTGGCAGCATTATCTGCAGAACTAACGTAATGCCAAAAGCACTGATCGTGAGCTCCTAGATCTCGGCGATCCTATTGTCAACAAAGACTCTGTATTGACAGACTTCAGCCACTGAACGACCATAGCAGAATCTGTCCACAGTACAGTAGACTGGATAGTCAAGGTCAACTTATTTGCCAGCAATGCAAGCTGCTCCTACCGAGCTCCAATCTAGGAATGGAATGTACTCTCTTTGGAGTATCCCGGGAACAAGCAACCAACTGACTCTGCCTGGGTTAGCCACAACGATGGAAGCACGCTAACTCAGGTAATGCTCAGATGCAGAGAAAGGACAATAACACTTTGTTCTATCTGCCTGAACAGAATCTCTACAAGGCATGGAAGACTCAACTGGGGGAGGGGACAAGGATGAGGACAGGGCTGAGGATGCTCAAACGCCATGCAGGATAGCAACACATCTCTTGCCAGCATGTGGGCTCTTAGACAGCAATTCTGCATCATAACTATGACATCAGTTTGGATGGTGACGTAAGATGTCAGAATAAAAGCCCTCCTTTTTAAAGGAGCAATTATTTCTCTATTATTTCACACAGCACCATGATGACAATGTTGGTCGACATATAGAGATTGATCACAGGTGGGTGTTTTGCCCTGCAGTTTAATAGGACTGACATCTGGCACAGGGTTGTACTTTTAGAGCCAGCGGCACCCTTGAATAGATCAGGGACACCAAAGCAGCAGTCATTTGTCAGGTTCCCTTTAGAGAAGTACCCAAAATGAAAATGTAATCTTTTTTCATTTTTTTTTTTACTGGTAATTTGTAACAGGGTACATACAGAAACAAATAAAACTATTGGATTATTGGTACCCCTATCTGGAGTAATAAATATGACAGAAAAACACTTGAGGCACAATTTGGGGTTCCTCAGGCTGTTTCACCAGTGTGGAAATCTAAAGAACACCAAATTGTGCCTCAAGCATCTGTAGAAATCATTTTTACTATGATGAAAACAGGCTTCGACTTCAATTTGAGTCTAAACTCTTGTACTTAGGCACTAAGCAATTATAATTTTCCATAACGTAACACTCCACTTTGCTCGCTGAATGGCTTAATTGTATTAAAGCAGAAGTTGGCTGCCTAACATAAACCATAATTACTGAACAGATTCTTCATCACTGAGGCAAACAGAGGTAAATGCAATGTGTGGGTGACAATGTCTATAACTTGAGTTATTCATCACGCAATTAGGTGGACGTGAACATCAATTTCCTCTTTACCAACTGTCACATTCACTCTTACTGCATTTAGTAGAAAAACACATGGTAACACTTTAGAATAGGTAACACTTGTTCACTATTAACTACGACTTTTCCCTCAATAAATTCCTAATTTGCTGCTTATTAATATTTAGTAAGGTAGTTGTTAGGTTTAGGTATTGGGTAGGATTAGGGATGTAGAATAAGGTCATGTACAGTAAGGCATTAATATGTGCTTAATTAGTACTGATAAATGGCCAATATTCTAGTAATATGCATGCTAATAAGTCGTAGTTAATAGTGAATAAGTGTTACCTATTCTAAAGTGTTACCAAACACATCTCTTTAGTCACTTTCCTGCTGTGAAACTCCGATATGGCAATTAAAGCAGAATAATAATTAATAATAATCAGGGTGCACGCCAATGGATGAAAGAAAAGTGCCATTCATTCATTTATTCATTCATTCATTGCTTGTGATGGGGATCTGAATTTTTGGAGAAAAGGGAGTAAATTCATGCCAAGTACTGAGCTGTTTCCAGTCCTTTTTAACATGCATGCTGCCCACTCTCACTGATGCCAAATGGCAAACTGCAGGTGACCTGCACACCACTCAGCACTGACCAGTGTGCACACCTGATACTCATTATGCTGCCTGAGATACTTAATGCAGTGCAGGTGGGAAAGAGTTGCAGGCAGCGGCCTGGGAGAAAGCACAAATTCACATAACAAATACAAACACACACCTGTCGACAAGTCCTCCATACAGAGTAATTTAAGCACTCTTCAACACACTTCAACCTCATGTATTAAACACACACCATCCTGTCTTAATACACCAAAGATCATGTTCAGAACACAAATGCACACACAACCATCAACAACATATACTGTATGAAGCGTATCTCTCATATACTTCATCATTCACTTAAACTAGACTACATGGCGATGATTTTGAATCAGTCATGTCCAAAGTGGCCCAATTAACAAAGAGAGGTGAACAAATTATGTGCTCCTCATTCAAATAATAGCTCTCACATACTCACACATGCTCATTCAGTGCAGCTTGTTTTCCCCAATTCTTACTACAGGCCTGAGCAAAGTTCAGCTAAGTGATCTGGGTGTACATTTAGCACTTACGTAGACAGCAATCTCAACTGGAGTACCCATAGTCACATTTAACAACAGTGCTGAAGTAGAAAACAATTAGTTGTTTCATTGTTTATTTCTTTCCACTGGTAAGCCTAAATATTTTCAGCATCATTACTCCAGTATTCAGTGTCACATGATCTTTCAGAAATCATTTTAATATGATGATTGATTATCAGTGTTGGAAATACATTTTTTTTTTACTTTTACTTTTTTTCAGGATTTTTTGATAAGTAAAATGATAAAAAGAACAGCATTTATTTAAAATAGAAAACTTTTTAACAATAAACACCTCATACAAAGTTTGGGGTCATTTTTTTTTCTTTCTCTCTCTCTTTGAAATAAATGTACACTTTTATCCAGCAAGGATGTGTTGATCAAAAGTGATATGAAAGACTTATATTGTTAGAGAAAAAAATATTTTGAATAAATGCTGTTCTTTTTAACGTTTTATTTATCAAAGAATCCTGAAAAAAGAGTCGCAGGTTCCAAAAAAAATATTAAGCAGCTGTTTCCAACACTGATAATAAAAGTAATAAATCAATATATTATAATGATTTCTAAGGATCATGTGACACTGAAGACTGGAGTAATGGCAGATGAAAATTCAGCTTTGCATCACAGAAATAAATTATATTTTAAAGTATATTAAAATAAAAAATGCAATAATATTTCATAATATTACTTTCTCAGACCACATTGCTAAAACTGCCCGGTCCTGCAGATTTGCTTTATTCAACATCAAAAAGATCAGGCCCTTTCTTTCGGAATATGCTTCACAACTCATTGTTCAAGCTCTTGTTCTGTCCAGGCTGGACTATTGCAAAGCTCTTTTGGCAGGTCTTCCAGCCAGTTCTATCAAACCTTTACAATTAATTCAGAATGCGGCTGCAGATTAATTTTTAATGAGCCGAAAAGAACGCACATTACACCTCTCTTCATCAATTTGCACTTCTTTACCAATAGCTGCTCGCATAAAATTCAAGGCATTACTGTTTGCCTACAAAACCACCACTGGCTCTGCTCCCCTTTACCTAAATTCATTACTTCAGACTTATGTGCCCTCTAAAAGCTTGCGCAGAGAGAAATAGAGAGGAAAATCAGCGTAAAGGAGGGACAGGTGTCATATCAATCAGCGCAAGCCCTGATTGTGACAGCGAACAGCTGAGTAGGAAAGAGGCGCATGACATAGAAAGAAATAGATGACAAGAGTCAAACCCGGCTCATGACAGTACCCCTTCCCCGAGGAGCACCCCCAGGCACTCCTGAGGCAGAGGACTGACACGAGTGAAGGAAATCCTTGATGAGCGAGCGGTCCAGGATGTCCCGGGCTGGAATCCAGCTTCTCTCCTCCGGGCCATACCCCTCCCAATCAACCAAGTACTGAAAACCCCTTCCGCGAGGGTGGACGGCCAACAGCTTCTTGACTCTAAAAACAGAAGAATCCTCGACAATGACGGGGGGGAGGGAGGGGAAGGATGGGAGGGCGGGCGGATAACGGGCTTTATACACGAGCCATGGAAAACCGGGTCTCAGACATACAGCTACCGGGCTGAGAACCTTGATAATGGAGAAGGGACCGATAAACTTTAGCGCTAGTTTACGGGGACGGTGATTGAAGCGGCAAATTGCGAGTAGATAACCATACTTTTTGGCCACAAATGTATCGAGGGGCTTTGGAGTAGTGACGATTAGCGGCTCGACGTGTGCGTTCTCTTGTCTTACATAGTGCTTGACGTACCCTCCTCCAAGTCCACCGACAGCGTCTAATAAGGGCTTGGACAGAGGAGACGGAAGCTTCAGATACTTGAGAGGAGAATAACGGTGGCTGGTAACCCAGACAACCGTGAAAGGGGGATAAACCGGTAGTTGTCGACGAAACGAATCATAGGCGTATTTGGCTTAACCCAGATGCTCTCACCATGAGGCGGGATTGTAGGCCGCTAGGGTATGGAGCAAACGCCCGAGAATCTGATTGACGCGTTCGGCTTGACCATTAGTCTGTGGGTGGAACCCTGACGACAGACTGACCGTAGCCCCAATCTGCCAGCAGAATTCCCTCCAAAACTGAGATACAAATTGAGGTCCCCTGTCAGAGACAATGTCGGACGGCAAACCATAATCTTAAAAACATGATCAAAGACTGTTAGCGCAGTCTCTTTAGCTGAAGGGAGCTGCAGAAAGAGGTAAACCTGTAACGAAATCCAAAGCGATGTGTGACCACGGGCGAGACGGAACAGGGAGGAGGTGAAGCAGCCCAGCAGGACGTGAATTGCTAGACTTAGACTGGGCAGAGACGGGGCATGAGGCGACAAAACGGCGTACGTCCTCGACTAAAGCTGGCCATCAAAAACGTTGGCGGACCAAAGCCAGTGTTCCCCTGATACCAGGGTGCGCGGCCAGCCTGGATGCGTGACTCCAGCGGAGAACTGCTGGACGCACAGATCCAGGAACAAACAATCTTCCTTCTGGGCACCCCTGAGGGATCGAGACATGAGAAAGAGCCTTCTTTACCTGCTGTTCGATTCCCCAGGCTACCGCCCCAACCACATGACCCCTGGGCAGAATAGTTTCTGTGGAAGGGCAGTCGTCTGAAGAATCAAACTGACGAGAAAGAGCATCGGGTTTTGTGTTCTTAGAGCCAGGTCTATAGGAAATGAAACCGTTGAACCGTCCAAAAAAGCGTGCTTGTCTAGCATTTAACCTTTAGATAAACGGGAGAACCGCCCCCTCTAGCCAATGTCGCCACTCACCGATTGCCAACCGAATGGCTAGGAGTTTGTGGTTGCCAACATCATAGTTGCGTTCTGCTGGTGAAAGACAGTGGGAGAAAAACGCGCATGGATGGACCCGGTTATCCAGCGGCGAACGCTGGGACAGCACCGCTCCTACGCTGACATTAGACGCCTCAACTTCTATAATGAATTGTTTATTGGTGTCAGGAGTAATAAGAATTGGGGCGGCGGAAAACAGTTCCTTTAGACGATCAAAACGGGACTGGGTCGAAGGTGAGGGCAGTCAAGTGGGCGGCTACTTGACTGAAATTACGTATAAAGCGACAATAAAAATTTGCAAACCCCAAAAACCTCTGGAGAGCCGTGCGGGTATCAGGGATGGGCCAATCAATAACGGCGTGCACCTTGGCCAAATCCATACTGATGCCTAAAAGGTTACAGAACTGGTATGAAAAACGCACTTCTCGGCTTTCACGAAAAGACGATTCTCTAACAGACATTGTAGTACCCGACGTGCATGCTGGACATGGTCTTGGAGGGAGGACGAAAAAATAAGAATGTCATCTAAGTAGACAAAAACTAAAATATTAAGCATGTTCCTAAGGACATCGTTCACGAGTGCTTGAAAGACAGTCGGCGCGTTCGAGAGCCCGAAGGGTAGAACCCGGTATTCAAAGTGGCCTAAAGGTGTACTGAAGGCCGTCTTCCACTCGTCTCCTTCCTTGATGCGCACTAAGTGGTACGCATTGCACACAAGTGGCAAGGGGTAACGGTTCTTGACAGTTATGTCGTTCAAGCCCTGATATGCAGGGACTCATGCAGGGACTCAAAGAACCATCCTTCTTGGAGACAAAAAAATCCCTGCGCCGGCAGGAGACGAGGAGGGAACTATAGTGCCAGCGGCCAACGAGTTGGCGAGGTACTTCTCCAGTGCTTCGCTTCGCGTTCCAGGTTCTTCCTGAAACACAGAAACAGAAGACACAGCAGGCACGGCCGAGACAAGACAATTAACATGACAAGATAAACTCCAAGACAATATGGTTCCCTTTGCCCAGTTAATCTGAGGATTATGCTTGTAGGAATCTTGGGCGAACAACGTACAAAACAGAAATGGCCATATTCCAAAGAAACAAAAGGACCCTCTTTCTCAGCCACAATAATTGACACATGACCATCACATGACGATCACCAGACGCTAATTGTATGGACCGCTTTTTGTCGAGATCTGCGCCTTACGCATCCTGAGAGGAAAAACGCTCTTTGTCTCAGAGCATCCAAGGCACATGATCCTTCCAGCGTGATTCACATGATTTTTCGGATTTCCTGTCCCCCTCCCCTCTGACATTCCGAATCCAATGCAGTGTCTCAATTGAGTACACTGCAGAGACAATCTTTAAGAAACAATCAGCTTATCAGTGTTACTATTAGAGTAAACAGTATCATATGTTTTCATGTTTTCGTTTATATGCTCGATGTGTTTTATGTGATCATTGGAGTTTAATCTATGCATTATATGCCGTTAGGAAAGGAAGTTGTCAAATGTATTAGCATGCAAGCAATATACCACTATTTGATATGGAGTGAATTATCTTGACGGTTGCAGTTTGTACGAATGAATGAGAAAATTATATTGTGTATACTTTATGCATTGCAATAGTTTATTGAAGTTAATAACAAAAATTGCAGAGGAATCCATATCCTAATAAGTTACGTACCAGAAGGAATTACAGGACAGAAAGGGGGTGGCGTGACCCGCCCCTTTAGCAATGCCATTGGATCCCAGCATCGTGGGACGTGCCCTAGCGGCCCGTTTAAAACTTCATGTTCCTAACAGAACTCAGCGAACTCAGCGAACTCAGAGCTCTCAGCTCTCGCCTCACGCCTTTCGCCTCTTGTGGTTTGAGTGCCCTTTCCATCTGCGCTCGACCACTCGACCAAGCAAGCGAGGGTGCCATCAAAACTCTACAGAACTGAAGCTTCGTGACGGCCGAACTTTTCCAAGTCTCGCAACGCCGACTCAAAAGAACTTCCAGCGCATCAACCTGTGCAACCCGGCAACCGAAGCTCCTGTGTGTGTGTGTGTGTGTGTGTGTGTGTGTGTGTTTATTTGTGTTTTAGTAGAGATTAGTTTTGTGTTTTAGAGTAGTTCAATAAATCATTGTTTCATTAAAAGAAGTGTATTGACTTTATGTTCACAAAAGTGCTATCTGTGTTTAGATCAAGCTACCTCAGCTTTAAAATTTCCTAAAGTAATATTTTGGTTTATTTGTGATCTTGGCCAGGATCATAATATAAACTTTTTTTGAGTTGATACAGTATACTGAATTGACGACTTCGCCGGACGAATGGTCAAGAAGTGTAATCTATTAACTCTGAATCAATTTAATCAAGTTCCGAATCTTTCGATTCGATTCATTATTTGAATCATTATAAATTTGAGCTAATTAATACTACATAATATGGTGGAGAATTAAAAGCAAATACATTAACTTTGTGGGCATAAAACAAGTCATTCTGTATGTGTATTGGTTCTATTTTATCCGGAAGAAATAGACAAAAGACAGAGAAACAGTTTATTGTGTACTGTATGCTTTATTGTGGCTGCCAGTCTGGAATGAATGAAAGCATAACTTTGAGTTGTTGTGTAAAGAATTTAAACTGCAGTAAAGTTTTAGAAATTGTCCGCTGAGAAAAGGTGGAAAATAAGCGTGTTCCTTGTTTTTCCTCTCTGTCAAAAGGCCTTGCAGCTAGTGTTTTACCCTGCGTGTTCCAGAGTGAAAACTTAAGCTGACTCCCGGTTTAAGATCTTTAGACTCGCGACCTAATGCTCTTTTACCAAGTATTCACTTAAAACTAACGTTAGTGAAGTTAAGACGTGGCGCTCAGCGCGAGCACCCACACGTTGCTTTATGGGAGAATTTTGAGATCTTAAAATTGTGTGGCTGAGTCCACATGTGCTGTTTAAACAGACTAGCACAAAACTAAATTAATCGCAGTAAATCTGTGGATAAATGTGCCTCACTCTAATGAGTTGAGACGGTGCTATAAGATAATCTAAATAGTGCTTACTTGCTGTGCAATTTCGAAATGTGCTGTCATTTCATGCATTGTATTTAAAACTGCTTAACTCTCTCACTTGCTGGTTGTTTCCATAGAAACGCTGCGACCCGGATATCCTAACACACCTTTTCCGGGGCAGAGTTTCGTTGCGCAGGCGCAGTCCGCCCGCTCATTTTGTAAACAACAAGTGGGATAGCTAAACTAGCTAACGCTAACAAGTGGTAGAGCTAAACTAGCTGAAGCTAAAGCTAAGCCTATGTAAAACCACTGGCTTTGAAGAATAGCAGTTAGCACACAGCGTTAGGGTGATCCGTTGTGTTTGAACTCAGTGTGTAACGTTGTTTGGGTGACTCAATCACAAGCTTTGAACTTTAACGATCATTCTGCAAACTTCTTTACTTCATATCTCTGTACACTATTCCTTGTATTTCTTCCCTCCTCCCATGTGACAGGAATATTGACAATTTTAAAGTTAAATCTCTTTTTAATGCGATTGTAACAAACCATTAAAGCCTATCAGAAATCTCAAATTAAAACATTTTTTTTTTTTTCGATTTAAGGCTCTCTCCTTTTTTGACTGTTTGCATTGCCAGTTTAAACTGTTACAAGCTTTATAATCAAGTACTATTTTCAAGCTGATTAATTTGATTACTTTGATCAATCTTAATAAATAATCACATCTCCTTGCCACACCGCAATTTCCGTGATTGATTTAACATTGATCATTTGTAATCAATTTTAATGAGGCATCATTAAAAATTTGGTCACCAACTTTCATTGCCAAGTTGAAATTTTATGTTATTTTTTTTTTTTATTTAAAATTTTAATCTCTAATTTGAATTTGATTTGAATTTTTAATTTAAATTAAGTTTAATCATAATCACATTTCCCCTTTTCAGACGGCAATGATACACGTTGAATAGAGAAATGATAATTTCCTTGACCAATTTTTAATGAAAACTTCTAAATTATAACCAGGAACAATCATTATTGATTTGAAAACGACTCCTTTTTAAAATCAATAGTTGTTCCTTTTCCCATACCTCAATGGTTTGTGCTGATTCATTTGATTACAACTTCTGACTAAAACTTTAACAAAGCGTTACAGTTTGAGTTCTGCCACAATCATTACTGAATTGAAACATCAATTTTAATTTGCAAACCAAGGCTTTAATTGTCCTATCAAGTCTTGTCATATTCCCTGACTTGGGAGCGAAACCTCATTTCCAATTGGCTGTCTCTCTCCTCACTCTCTCTCTTTCACCTAGCTGTCCTCCTCTTGATTCGACTACTGCTGCTATTTCCTCGATTGTGCCTGTGAGAATCATAAAAGCAGAGAATTTTGGTTGTTTAAAAGACATTTAATCAATGTTCATACAACTTGAAAACACCAATTAAACTTGTGCCTAACTCTCACTCTCCCCTCTCATCGTGGAACCCTACAGCTAAGGTCCCAACGAGTCCAGCGAGGACTGATAGGCGCCAGTCGTGAACCCGTTTCCAGAAACGCTCTGATTGGTGTACAGTGTCAATCCAACCAGCTGCAAAGCCAATACTGTCATTGTTATTGTATATTCCCTCATCCCGGAGGAAATTATAGTAACAATCATAGTCGTGGCGTGCTGAAATTCCCATTTCTGAGCACCGTATCTAGAAGCATACATCAAGTTGAAAAAAAAAACAAAAAAAAACTTGACTGTACTCATTCTGCGGCCAGAAAGGTGTATTTCACTTTCCCTCTCTCTCCCAATCTCTCTCTTTCTACCTTCTTCCCAAAGTGTTCCTTTTGTTGTTGTCTCTTTTCTCTTTTCTCTTTAGAAAAAGGGGGAAGCAGCCGACGACTACGCCGTTCTTTGCTGTGTGTGTTTGTTCCTCTTTCCTCTTTCTGTTCTAGCTACAACACCCGTGGGTACCCCCTTGCCTCCTCCACAGCGACGCTAGCTGGAGGCGTGCACACCAGTGAACCACCTGCGGGGAGAACCACGCTCACCTCAACACAACACACCCAAAACCCACTTACACCCGACACCACCACACTCACACCACTGTTTTGGTTTTGTTTGTTTGTTTTGTTTGTTTGTTCTTCTTTCTACAGGTCTGTGTCAGTCAGTGGTCTGGTCTTTCCTCACGGCATCAAAACATGCCTCGCCCAACAGACCCCGTTGGCCACTGGGAGGACTTGGAAATCTGGCTAAGTGCCGTGACGGACAGCCTCTTACCCAAAGCCGCCGAAGCTGTCAAACACCAGACACAAGACCAACTGGACAACAACATAAAAGGCATCATGAAACATGATCCAGGTCAGAGCTACGGACACAAAGAGCTAGCAAAGATCACTGGCTCCCTGAGTCACACCCTCGTCGCCTCCCTCAAACGGAGCGACAGTCAAGCCGCCTATCTCCAGCAGGAGCTGAAACGCGCACAGCGACGCATCGAGCAGCTAGAGCTGGAGGCTCAAGATCAACGGGAAGGGTCCAACGAGACGGATCCCAGAGCAACTGAGGAGATTGCTAGACTACAAGAAACTCTAGCTAACAACACACAAGAAATGGAGCAAGCAAAGTCAGCCCGCGCCGAACTCAGCGACGAGCTACAGTATGCCGAGCAGCTACTGGAAAAGGCAAGGCTGGACATCAGAGACAAGAACAGCAGAATTAAAGCCCTCGAAACACATCTGAACGAGGCAAGAACTGAGATAAGTTACCTCACTCAACAACTTGACGACATGAAAGAGGAATTTGACAGTGTCAAAAATGAACTCAGATATGCTTATGAACTGCGCCCTGAGCCAACCAGGACGCGACGGGCCCCGCCCTCACCCCTGCCAAGCAGGCCCGGGTCCCATGTTCCTGGAATGTCACGTGAGCAAAAGGGGGAGGAAGCGACTCAGAAACCCTCGCCAGCTCCCTCTGAAGAAACCTACCTCACACCCAAGCTACGAGAACTCCCCAAGGCCAGCCATAACCCATCACATGGCATGAACCTCAAAGACCTTGACAAGCTGGCCCGAAACATCAGCAAATTCACCCCGAGTGTGCCAGATGGTCAAGACGTCCACTCTTACTTGAATGATATCGATTTTCACTTAGAAATGAGACCCAATGTTACTGACAAAGACAGACTTTATCTGCTGCGAACGACATCCAGCCCTGAAGTGCGGAGCTTCCTGGACCGACAGCCTTCTCACACAAAGAATGACTACCAATCGCTCCGCCAAGCCCTCATCAAGGAATTTGCAGTCCCGGAATCAGAGCAAGGACTGTTGGCCGCCCTGGAGACAAAACAGGGTCGTCATGAATCCTCCCAGGCATACTATAGCCGGCTTAGAGAAGCATACTTCGGAGCTCGCAACAAACCTGACATGGAGCAGGACATGAACTTTAAGACTCTCTTTCTGAGAAATCTCCATCCTGCGGTAAGCCACCACTTTGGCGTCCTTGCATGCCCACAAACAATGACGTCTCAACAGCTGCGAGACCTGGCGCACAAAGCCTACGGCAAGCAAAAGATGGCGTCAGAAAAGGGCACCAAGTCTACTGCAGTTCTTGATTTCAACACACAATGTCAAGAAATGAGCCTAGAGGGCGCCCAACACCAAGAAAGCTTCAAGCCACCTCCTAGAGAATGGAGACCATCCTCATTCAACAGAGAATGTGACTTTCACTTTGGCGCCCGACCTACACAAAGAAACGACCACTGGGATGGACCACGCGGACGACAACACTCACCTGAATGCTACTGGGAAAAATCCTGGTACCATCCAAGACCTTGTGAGAATCGATGGGAGAGATCATGGAGTCGGCCAACCTCATCAGGAAGCTCAGGAAATGGCTTGTGGGAATCTAATGCAACCATTCCAACAAATCGACGAAAGAACTTACAAAGATCCCACACTGATCAAGCCCAAGCTGAATCTACACATGAAGAAGAGACATTGCCGTGTTTTGATTCACAAGAACTGATGAAAATGATGATGCAAGAGTTCTTCAAACGCAAAAAGGAGGATCGGAAGTGGGAAAAGAAAGAGAAACCCACTGCGGCCTGACTAGCGGCCAGACAAGAAGGCAACGACCACCTGGTCCAACAAACCACACAGAACAGCACCTCTTCTCCTTACCCCAAGAACACTGTAACTGTCATAACTTCAGATGGACAAGAAAGCTTCTTTAAACATCCAGAGCAAGAGACTGAAACTGACTCAACACATGACACGTCAGATCACAGAAGCTTCCAACAAACACCTGCTGATATAACCACTCAATCACCTGAAAGTGCTGTCCTGGTCGTCTGCCACTCCTCCGAAGAACATAGAATCAGTCCTGAACTCGTACCTATCTCATCTCAAACTCCAGCCCCTCAACTCCTAGGCGATCTCACCGAGAAAGGTACAACGAGAAAGTTTTACCTTCCCATCACCATCGAGGGTCATGTCAAAGTGGAAGCCCTTCTAGACACAGGAGCCGACATCACTCTAATGTCAACTGAACTCCTTGAGAAAATTCAAAGAACTATAACTGATGGAACTTTCAAACTCCAAAGGTGCGAACTGAACCTGCAAGCATACTCAAACATGGGCCTACAGCTGAAACATGTGGCCCCAATTCACCTAACAATGGGACCGATGAATCTCATCCACCCAGTCTACATCTCACCTCTAAACAACTCCCCGCTCCTCATAGGAAAGGATCTGCTAAATCGCTTCAAACCCTTGATAGACTTTAAGCACCTGAAGTTGTGGACGCAAGTCCGTGAGCCCTTCCAGTCAGTAGTCTCCAATGAGTCGCAGTGTCAAGCCACAGACGTTGCCTTCAATTTGCTTAGTGACGATGCAGTGTCAAAGTCAAGGCCAAGCTCAAGTTCAACGCCAAGCAGCAAAGAACAAGGCCCTTCCCTCTGCTCACTGCAAGCGTGGGACTCAGACTCAGGTCCCCCTCAACTCAGAACTGCCATAAATGTCCAAGACACTTTAGTATCTGTTGCAGTGCTAGCCCCTGGGCAGGGAAACTTAGCCGGCAGCCTGAATCTCTTCAAAGCAACGAAGAACAGACACCAAAGCCTACCAAAGGACACCAGACTCAAGAAATCAGATCACCAAAGACTTAAAGAAATTCTACATGAGTACAGGGACTCTTTTGCAAAGGACGTCCCGGACTGTGGCCCAATGAAACTGATGCCCACAGCATAAGTCCATGACTGCCCAGACAATCACCAGGGCAATCTGAAAGTGGGCGTGGTCCGGCTCAACAGCGACCCTTGCCCATCACAACCATTCAATACATTTCATGCCCTCCCACCCGTCCCGATGGCTACAGCTCTTACCCGCCACCAACATACCATTGGTATGAAAAACACCTCCTCCTCCCACATCAGCAGACCTGCCCATTTCTGCTCACATCTTCGAACTTTACTCTCCTACGAGATCTACACTCGACTAATCCACTTCTTCAGACCTCCGCACCCTCCAATCCATTAAGAACATGCTGCATCTGCTAAATGGTGCCCTCACATATGTCTCTGAGCCCCTAACTGCGCCAAAGCTTGTAGTCCCTCAGAGCCAAAGGGGGATGAGGCTTAGGCATGCATACGATGCACCATGCACAGTGCACTGTGGTGCCAAAACCACCTACAACCCATTCAAACAGGTAACACAGTGGCCTGGCATACAACAAAATGTGGCAGATTACATAGAAGGATGCCTGATATGTTGCCAGTTTCAACCAAGAAACCCAAGCCACCGAGCATAACTCAAAATTGAAAAAAAAAAATGATGCAGGAAATATAGAGACATTTGGATGTAAAGCCCCATGCTATCTCCTTCGCACAAGGAACTCAGTGTTGGAAACAAAGTGTGGTATTACGGTTTCGCCATCCTTGGCAGAACACTCCCTATGGCCAGTCAGAGAAAGTCCGTACCCCACTGATAGGAATCCCACAAGCTCTCGCCTGTTACCGACCGAACCAGAATCGGACAAGGGCGCAGCGAGCCAGTTCTTCGATGGGTTCACCAAAAGCAGATAAAGAGACATTGGGGTTCCAACTAACAGCAAAAGGGGGAAGACCAAACCCACTGACACAGACCGACAACTCCTGACCACGCCTCACACTAACATGATTTCTATCCTTCTAGGTAAACACACAGCTAACTTCCTAAACACAACACAAATCACCTAAACATTCTCCTCTGCCGCACTGCTAGGACCAACCTCCGCCCAGCAGAGAGGAGCTGCTCCACACATGTGACACTTATCCTTACTGTCTAACCTCAGTCAGTGTCATTGTGTCTCTTCGTGTTTTCCTTTTTCTCCCTTTCTCTATGTGTCCCTTCCTTCTAGCCCTCATCGGAAACTTACCTAACTTTTCTTTTAAGTCTAGGCCCCCGGAAGATGGGATTGACTCAGTACACCAAATTAGTTGCAAGTCACTGCCAGAAATTTTGTTAACGATTTAAGCAACCCCGCCAAACCATGATCTTCGTGGCTAACTGTCCCGTTGTTAATTTCTATCTCCCGGTAGATGTTATGATTCGCCGCCCTGTTTCTCTGCGTAATCAGGATTACCAATAGCTAACCGCAAAGTCTACCTCTAAAGGTGTATGGCCGATTCGACCCTATGATGTTTTCCAGAACAAACTACACCCTATCAGCCCCCAAAACTCTTGGGCTGACACCTGTCAGACACGGGAAGTCCTTGCCCACATGCAGGCAGATGTGAACCACATGCTGCGCTAATTACAGAAAATGATCGTAACCCAGGCTGAATTAAGCGGGTACAACCGGCGTCCCAAACGATTATTGGGCGCCCTGCTGGGGCTGCTGCGGCTGTAGGCACTCTGTTTAACATTCTAAACCTAGCCACTTTAAAACGACATGTAAGCAAAATCCCGGCGGAATCACGATTTAGCACCGTCACAGATCTTGATAATCCCCGCACCCTTTCAAACTAAATTATTAAGTTCATGAACAAACTATTTGCGGTCGTACCAAAACGGTTACGCTCAAACACAACGCCTAGTTACTCCCATGGACCATGCGCTAAGAGAAAGAGACTCCTTAATGGATAACCCGCCTTGAATACGATCCCATGCACTGTCTGACGTAGCACCTGATCGAGCACACGTCTACACCGCCTCGTTGAACTCCCGATACTCCGGTCAATCAAGACCGCCAAATTAACAATAATTCTAACCGATGCGGCCCTACGTTATTGCAAGTGCCTCTAACTGTACCAGGCCAAATAACTAAATCCCTGCACCAGAATTCAGCTAGTGATGGAGATGTTGTTTGTGTCTTGTGTGCGCCTTGTTCTCTCTCTGCCTCTTGTTCCAGTGCCTGCCGATGTTCACACCAGAAACATCGCCAGCCAAAAGGGGGATGTGTAGGAATCTTGGGCGAACAACGTACAAAACAGAAATGGCCATATTCCAAAGAAACAAAAGGACCCTCTTTCTCAGCCACAATAATTGACACATGACCATCACATGACGATCACCAGACGCTAATTGTATGGACCGCTTTTTGTCGAGATCTGCGTCTTACGCATCCTGAGAGGAAAAACGCTCTTTGTCTCAGAGCATCCAAGGCACATGATCCGTCCAGCGTGATTCACATGATTTTTCGGATTTCCTGTCCCCCTCCCCTTTGACATTCCGAATCCAATGCAGTGTCTCAATTGAGTACACTGCAGAGACAATCTTTAAGAAACAATCAGCTTATCAGTGTTACTATTAGAGTAAACAGTATCATATGTTTTCATGTTTCCGTTTATATGCTCGATGTGTTTTATGTGATCATTGGAGTTTAATCTATGCATTATATGCCGTTAGGAAAGGAAGTTGTCAAATGTATTAGCATGCAAGCAATATACCACTATTTGATATGGAGTGAATTATCTTGACGGTTGCAGTTTGTACGAATGAATGAGAAAATTATATTGTGTATACTTTATGCATTGCAATAGTTTATTGAAGTTAATAACAAAAATTGCAGAGGAATCCATATCCTAATAAGTTACGTACCAGAAGGAATTACAGGACAGAAAGGGGGTGGCGTGACCCGTTTAAAACTTCATGTTCCTAACAGAACTCAGCGAACTCAGAGCTCTCAGCTCTCGCCTCACGCCTTTCGCCTCTTGTGGTTTGAGTGCCCTTTCCATCTGCGCTCGACCACTCGACCAAGCAAGCGAGGGTGCCATCAAAACTCTACAGAACTGAAGCTTCGTGACGGCCGAACTTTTCCAAGTCTCGCAACGCCGACTCAAAAGAACTTCCAGCGCATCAACCTGTGCAACCCGGCAACCGAAGCTCCTCCCGGCAACCAGCCCACTCCTCCACGTCGAAGGATCTCCCAAATTACGTCATCGACCAGCAACCAACCAGAACTTTTGCTCAGACGAGCCCCCGGAACCCCCGTTCCCGGTACTAACGCAAGTAACAAGATCTCTCTTTACTTCGCTGAAACTGGTGCAAAATACTCCCTAAGTAGTTAAAAGCTAAGTCTCTGCTTTTGTGATTTTCTAAGGTTGCGATCTAAGAACTAGTTAAGATACTAGAACATTTGGGGTTCTCTTCAACTCAGTAATTTCTCATCCCCGGAACTGTATGAGTATGAGTGTGTGTGTGTGTGTGTGTGTGTGTGTGTGTGTGTGTGTGTGTGTGTGTGTGTGTGTTTATTTGTGTTTTAGTAGAGATTAGTTTTGTGTTTTAGAGTAGTTCAATAAATCATTGTTTCATTAAAAGAAGTGTCTTGACTTTATGTTCACAAAAGTGCTATCTGTGTTTAGATCAAGCTACCTCAGCTTTAAAATTTCTTAACGTAATATTTTGGTTTATTTGTGATCTTGGCCAGGATCATAATATAAACTTTTTTTGAGTTGATACAGTATACTGAATTGACGACTTCGCCGGACGAATGGTCAAGAAGTGTAATCTATTAACTCTGAATCAATTTAATCAAGTTCCGAATCTTTCGATTCGATTCATTATTTGAATCATTATAAATTTGAGCTAATTAATACTACATGCTGTATTAACCATGGATGCCCCAAAACAACAGGAGTAAGGGGGGAATAAAAAACATAGTCCTCATTGATGGCAGGCAGGCAAAGGAAGTACCCCCACAATGCAGGAGGGCTGCGAGTGAGGTGCGAGAATCTTGACGGACCACGGTTAGACAAGACAGGACTAGACTATACTATCAATACTGATTTGATTAGACACACAGAGAGAGACACGCATTCAGGTTGTGAAGCATAATAATCTGGTGAAAAGCCTAGAAACACGTAGAAAGAAATAGAGAGGGAATAAAGGAGGAACAGGTGTCATATCAATCAGCGCAAGCCCTGATTGTGACAGCGAACAGCTGAGTAGGAAAGAGGCGCATGACATAGAAAGAAATAGATGACAAGAGTCAAATCCGGCTCGTGACATTAAGCTTTTTTTGAAAAGTTACAAATTGGATGCTCTATGCGATCCTGACTCTTCTGCAGGAGTACAGCCCCAACAATGAGGGCAGTTCACATCAAGCTCCTTAATTCAATAGATGCCTTCCTGGTCTCACCCTCTGTAAGTTCATAGCCAGAAGAGGTCAACCAAAAAAAAAATTCATTCAGATTGTGGCACGAACTTCCACGGAGCAGAACAAGAACTATGGGAAGCCTTTTCTAGTATGGAGCTAGAACTCCAAACCCGTCTTGCAGACCACCAAATAAACTTCAAGTTTAATCTACCCAGCACTCCACATTTTGGTGGGATGTGGGAACATGATGTCCACTCTATAAAGAATGCTTTCCCGGTAGTCAAGCAGTGACAGAGGAGTTAACTGTTCTAGTGGAAGTAGAGGGGATCCTCAATTCAAAACCACTAGGATATGCCTCCACCAAAGTTGCTGACATCAATCCAATCACTCCTAACCTTCTTTTAATGGGCGGCTAGATGCATCACTCCCTCAGGTGGCTTATGCTCCCATAGACATGGGGCGGAGAAGGTGGCCTCACTGTCAGAACGTTGTGGACCAAGTCTGGATGCAGTTTACAAGAAAATACCTGCCTACACTCTAGACTCAACAGAAGTGGCATAAAGCATTATCAAACCTGGAAATAGACTCTGTTTTACTGTATGTGGATCCACAACTCCCAAGAGCTCAGTGGCCCATAGGCCAAGTTCGAAGAACATTGCCCAGTAGAGATGGACATGTGCAGACTGCTGAAGTTGTCATTGACGGCAAACCTTACCTCAGACCAGTTGCTCACCTGATACTGTTGCCTTCTCTAGAAGGTAACCCCAAAGACCCAGAAAACTCTCCGGATTATCCATTTGCAGCTCAAATGTGGGAGCAGCTGTTGTGAATTTGTGTTAAGCGTGTGACATTCTTAGTTACTCCAGCATCACGCTAGTGACACAGTCAGAGCACAGTCACACTATCACTCATATCGTGTTGTGCAAGAGAAAGTTTGTGAAGCTGTTTTACTTTGTTGCTGATAATGACACAAAGTGTTGATGGTGATTGTTATGCATCCTGTTGGATGTTGTTGTGTTGGAAGGTGAATGACCTGTCCATCTTCAGCTGTCTAGCAGAGGGACACAGGTTTTCCTCAGGAATTTGGATGTACTTGGCAGCATCCATTTAACCTTTAATCCTGACCAATTGCCCAGTCCCAACTGAAGAGAAACACCCCTACAACATAATGCTGCCACCACGCTTCACAGTGGGTATGGTGTGTTTTGGGTGGTGTGCTGTGTTTGTTTTTCGCCAAACATAGACCTTGGAGTTTAGTTGTCACATGAACAGACTGACCAGACCCAGCCATAAAGTAAGTCCTTCAAAACCTCAATGTGCTGGTGGTTCCAATATGCTTTCCACTTCTTAATGATGTTCTGAACAGTACTCCGAGGGATAGCTAAAGCCTTTTGTTTTTGTAGCCTTCTAACTTGTGCCTTTCTACAACTTTATCCCGGAGGTCTTTTAAAAGCACTTTCCCAACCATGGTGAATTCATTGCCGTATCATGCACTACTGACAGTGGAATCTTCAAGAAATAGCTTGTTTTATTCTAAATTAATCAACACCAATATTACTGATGTCAGGTGGGGCAATTAACCTGGTGTTTAATCTGGAAGTTGATGGCTTGCACCTGAACAAGTTTATAATGGTATACTCTAATGGACTGCTCACTTTACCAAACCAGGCATTTTACTGATTAATTTTTAATAACTATTAATAATTAATCAGGTATGCTTGATTAGGGTTGGAGCTAAACTGTGCAGAGCTGTGGCCCTCCATGAATTGATTTTGAGACCAGTTGTGTAACCTGAAGATGTGCACGTCTCACGTCTATTTATAACCCTCAGGTGCACATAATCAATTGATGTCATCTGCCGAGGTTATTTAAACCAATTCTTGGCGTGTTTGACAGACATGCTTCACAACCGGTCGAACAAAGAATGTTCTCATTAGCGTATTAATACCCAGCATCTCATTTATGCTTTTTAAGGGAACTGGGTTACAGTCAAGTAACCCGAGACGTTATGATCTTGAGATATTATATGTATTTGCAAACTGTTCTTGCAAAACGTGTTCGCATCCTTAGGGATACTGGCGCTTCGCAATCCATAATCTTAGAGAGTGTGCTGCCATTTTCGGAACAGTCAAGCTGTGGTTCCAGTGTACTAGTGCAAGGCATTGACCTCTCTGTAGTTAAAGTTCCTTTCCACAATGTCTATTTGCGATCTGGAATTATTTATGGTAAAGTTAAATTGGCAGTTCAGACTGAATTACCTGTTAAAGGGGTAGCACTCATACTAGGAAATGACCTGGCAGGTGATAAAGTTTTTTGTTTACCTGAAGTAATAGATGTTCCTGATGTACATGAAGATGCTTTACGAAAGGTTTCATCAAACTCTCTAATCCGTGCTCGATTTTTTTGTTTTGTGTGATGAAATCCAACTTGTTGTTTGCCATTTGTACCACGACTCAAGCTTCCCTCTGCTTTAGTCCTTCAGAGTTGTTCTTTGGGCATACTGTGTGTGGTCCACTGAAGATTTTGCAGGTGAAAATTCTTTCATCTGACCGTTCCGTCCCCCACTAAGAATGTTTTAGATTATATTAGTTTGTTTGGCGAATGACTGCATAAACTGTGAAAACTGGCCAAATACTCGCTCAATTTTACGCAAGACAAAATGAAAACTCGATATGACCAAGGGCTGTCCAGCGCTCATTTCAAATTGGTGACAAAGTTCTTGTTTTACTTCCGGTGCCTGGTTCAGCACTTTAGGCTAAATTTACCGGTCCTTATGAGATTAAAGAGAGACTGAGTGACACTGATTATGTTGTTTACAACCCTGATCGTAGGAGAAAGTCATGTGTCTGTCACATTAACATGCTGAAGGCATATGTGATATGCCCTGACTCTGAGACTAAGACCTCTGTCATTACTTTTCCCCCTTTAGTTGTGTCACTCTCAGAATATTCACCAGAAATTGATGGTTTGAAGATGAATAATGAATAAATGAAGGTACATTTGAGATTGTACCTTTTGTAAATGTATAAGATAAAGGTGTTACCAGTACATACGTTTCTTTAGCCCAAATTCAGTTTTCAATCATCGTCTTCACTAAATATTCCTTTTCAGAAATTATGTATTCATGACTAATTTGTTCCGCAACTGCTAGGAGCACATCTTCAATAGTTGCGCCTAATTCCGGCACACACCTGAAACCATTTTAAAAAGAGAGAGAGGCAACAAAATTCTCTGTCAAATCATCACTAAACACCAGTAACCCTGTGCCACTCGCTTGATTGTAGACTTTGACAGTGATGTGCCTACCTCCTGGAGAGTGTTCTTCACTTGGCTGGATGTTGTGAAATGTTTTTTCTTTACCACGGAGAGGGTCATTCAATCATCCACCACTGTTGTCCTCTGTTAACATCCAGCCCTTTGAATGTTGCTGAGCTCACTAATGTTTTCTTTTTTTCTCTCAAAATGTACCAAACTGTTGATTTGGCTGTGTCTGTTTTACTTGTATGGATACATCCATTAACTTCAAATGCAAATAGCTTCCAAATGCAAATGGTTCACTTAGAACTCCAGAGCTTTTACTTGCTTAAGTGATGTGTAAAAAAAATGAAGGAATAGCCCACAACTGACTATGAAAAAGCTTTTGAGTCAGCTGTCCAATTACTTGAAAAAGGGGGGATGTACATATTAAAGAGCTGTAATTCCTTAACCTTTCCTCCAGTTTTGATGAGAATACCCTTAAATTAAAGCTCAGAGTGTGCACTTTAAGCCCAGATTCATATTTAACTGTAGTATTATTCATGACCAAGAGAGTATCCTAATTAGTGTTGCAAATGGGTGGAACATTTCTGGTAAATTTCCAGAAACTTTCCAAAAATCCCTGGAAGATTACAAAAATGCTGGAAAGTTTCTAAAACTTCTGGAATGTGTCTGAAATTTAGTGAAAATGTTCCACTTCTTTGCAACCCTAATCCTAATATCCTATATCCCAACAAACATTCATTGGACGAGTGCTGTAGAATGGCTATAGACTGATTGTCAGAAATCCCCCAAATCATTTACTTTATCCAAATTATTTTATTGATCATAATAACTCAAAACAATTTCCTTTTTGCACTAACAGTTCATATAAAAATTGTATTACAAGTAACTTCTTACTACTAAGTTCAGAAAAAAAACTGAGGTTTTAATTATTAGACTAAAAGCCTCCAAACATAATTACCTAGAAAGCTTAACTCTTGATGGATGTTCAAGTCTTAGCTGTCAGTCAAGAACCCCTGCCAGTCTGCTGGTGTGTGCTTTTTCCAATGGTAATTAATCCAGACTCTCTTATCTCCCAATAGTAAGGTGTGTTCTACTTGAAGCAGTGCTGCGTAGACCGATCGTTGGATGGCATCAAAGTACCTCGAGAGTGATAAGAGAGCAGACTGCTCCTTATGCTTTCGATAAACTCTCAAGGTACTTTGATGTCATATACTGATTGTTCTGCATGGCGCTACTTCAAGTTGAACACACTTATTAATCTCTGGTGCAGTGCTGCTTTGTTTACAGCCATAACCAGCAGTAATACATCTTTCGAATCTGTAAAGACTCTACGCTTATTTGTGTGCACTCAGAATAACAATGAAACATTGCTCTTTTGTAAAAATATTTAAAGCAAACAAGATGTGCTTTCTGCCGTCTCAGTCTCTATGAACTTGAGTGCGAAATTCTGTGTATACTTGCATTACAGACATGAAAAATATATCTATAAATGTCTACTTTCAAATGAGCCAATTTAAATTGAAAACAATCCATATGAAACATGCAGGCGCATCCACTTCTGCAAAGATGACGAGTCAGTGTTGGCGATTTCATTTCTCAAGCCGAAAAACAAATAAAGCACTGGTTCATCAATAAATTACTAAAGCGTTAATGCAGTCTCCTTTCTGTTTTATCCTGGCACATTCATAATTATTATATTTGACGGTGCGCTGTGGCAAAATTATGCATTATCAGTTTGAAACTGAATGTATGAATACTTGTTGATGATACACAGTGGTACTAATAAAATGCGACATCCACCACAGCAAAGTTAATATGTACTTCTGCCGAAATGGCCATCACGTCAGCATTACAATGATAAAATGCAATCATCTGCTGCGTGCCTTGTATGTCCTCCATATTTTTTCACTAAAGATGCAGTGAGCCACAAAACCATGACAATAAGCTTCCAGAGAATCGCTGCTCTTCAGCACTGTAATAACAGACTTTGTGGTAACATCTGCTTTAACTTAGATCCAAACAGCCTAGCACTTAATAAAGCAACAGCAGTGTTGTATTGGGGATGAGAAAATTAATGTCTGTTGGAAAAAATGGGGGAGGATTCCTTCTCCCTTCACCATGTGAACTGCCTTAAAGAAGATCTCTCAGATGTGGGAAAGAAGAGTGAGAGTCACAACACTGCCTGTTTTACATTTGTTAGTAGATGAGAATCTACAACCAATCTAATAGCCAAAAAACCCAAGACAAAAAGCCCTTTCCTACTCATCCCATACACAAACAGAATTGAAAGATCAGCCATGTATATCGTTGCAGACACAAGCAGGTGATTGTCTGGTTTTGGCTCTCACATACATTTGTTTTTTTTAGCCTGGCTAAGTAGCTGAAATGTACTGTAGCAATATATGGTGGGAACATGACAAGAACGTCTCAAGGTTACGTATGTAACCTCAGTTCCCTGAGAATAGGGAACGAGACACTGCGTCCTCTAGAGGGTGCTATGGGGAACACTGCAGCGTGACTCGTGTCTGAAGAATACATAGAAAAACTACATGAAATGGCCGGCGACAGCGCATGACGTCACCGCGGCGCGCACGTCGCTGCCGCTGCGTCACTACCGGGCGACCATAACATAAAAGAGGTGCCCGTGCAACACAATACATCTTCAATGTCTGAAGCTATCGTCCGAAGCATGGCGAAAAAGTCTAGAGGACGCAATGTCTCGTTCCCTATTCTCAGGGAACTGAGGTTACATACGTAACCTTGAGACGTTCCCTTTCGAAGGGAACTCTCACTGCGTCCTCTAGAGGGCGCTATGGGGAACGGATATACCCACGCTGCCATGCTGAGGGGAGTGCATGCTATGCCAGCGAGCACTAAGCAACAATTCTGAGAGGAATTGCCCCTACTAGGACATGGTGACGGCTGTCAAAACGTTATCCCCCACGGCCAGAGGCCTGAACTGTTACCCACTTACCTGGACTGGGTTAGAACCCAGGGCACAGCTCTAGGCTTGGAATTAGAGTAATTCCTTCTGAGGGAAACGGCTAAGTTTTAATGGAAACTTAGACTTGTCAGAACAAGGAACTACTGCAACATAGGGCCTAGTTCCCTCAGGAACTGGCTCCCATGTGAGGGCAGCAAACCTGTCCTGGGTCCGTTCAAAGGGCCACTAGTAGTGGCACGCCCTGATAGTGGATGGTCGGTAGACATCAACAGTGATATCTAAAGAGTTGAACCCAGGGGACCGGGGTTTTAGGCCAACTCCAATAAATGGGAACGAGGTGAGACGCGTGACCCATACCATAAAGGGTTTTAAGGAAGAACCCAAGACTTGGTGGGAACTTACCACATACGTGGATTTTATAGAAGTGCCCCAGGTGAATGTGCACTTACCACTCTTGTGGATTTTATGAGAGATGCCCAGGCGTAGCGTGGGACACCTACCGAAATGATCGGATTTAAGGAGAGTGTTTTCCCAGGGGGTTTCACTACCAGCTCCATGCCGTCTAAAGAGACGGAAGAAGGGGATAACCCTCACGATGAGGGGATTGCCATGCTGCACCCTACTCTGGACAGAAGCTCGCAAGCTATCTGTCAACAGAGATAAACATGGAGCTGAGACCATGCTGTAATAGTGGACAATAGTAGAGGACAAATTCCTAACCCTGATCCACAGGGAGGATCGCTCTCCAGAAGGGGGCACTGCTCTCAGGGAACCCTTAATGAGAAGGGGGAGCGTGCACATCCACGCGACCTGTATAAAGGTCCGGCAATCTCACAAAGGTGGGTTGGCGCTCATAGAGGACCCTTCCAAAGAAGGGGAGCTGCGTAACCCAACAGGAGCGAATGCTCTCACTGTTACCCTTCATAGAGGGGAGCATACATCCAGAATATAAGGCTGGAGAGTAAAAACCTGTAGTATGAAGGTCAAGCTCCTCACCCTGAGCACAGGGAGGAAAAACTTGGCCACCAAGGAGTGGTGCTCTTATTTAGTGAACCCTTGAGAAAGGGGGCACGCCAACGTCCTTGTAGAAGGTCAGTAACTCTCAATAGTCTACCCGGGGTAGACTCCCACCCTAAGAAGGGAGGAAGACTTTCCGTCCTGGGATGGTGCTCTGAAGGAAACCCTAAACTTAGGGGAGCTATAAGGTCAGTTCCAACAACCCTGCGCACAGGGAGGAACGTGAGTTCTTAAGCTCTAAGAGACCCTTTCCTCAGAAAGGGGAGCACTGTTTGGTTTGCCTTAAAGAACTCTCGGTAGCTCCGGAATTAAATATAAGGACAGCTTCCTAACCCTGAGGTCAGGGGGAAAAAACCATCCTATGGTTTAACACTTCGTAAAACCTTTCCTCGGAAAGGGAAGTGAAATAAGGCCTGAGGAGCGAGAATCGACCCTAAGGTGCCAGCTTTCTGAGGTGTTTTAACACCGAAAGATGCTCAAGCCCTTCCACAGAGAGGGAGGCATCTGTCAACCTGGGTGTAGATTCTACATCAAGCATTACCCCGGCCCTCAGGCTAGAATGAGGTGGCTTGAGATGAGTCACAGAGTGACGCTCAGTTTTTAGTAAAACCCTTTCCGCAGAAAGGGGAGCGTTCACATAAGTAGACTGGAATCATAACCCAAAATTGGAAAGTGGTCACCAGGTGGTGCTCAATTTAAACCTTTTTCCGCAGAAAAGGGAGCATCCTTTAGTTGCTCGAGTCTGCAGCGAGCACTTCCCCCGCCCTCAGGCGTATTGTAAAAAAGGGAGGTGGCCTGCCAGCACTCCTATTCAAGTGAACTCCTATCTCAACAGGTTAGAGAAGCTCTGTCTCCATGGAAACCAGATGCTAAAAGAGGAAGTTTCCTCTGGGTTACCTAAACAGGGTCCAACGGAATCCTGTAGTTCACTTAGGAGAGGACACGAAGGGGATTCTCGTACACAGGCTATCTGCAACAGAGTTAAACATGCTAGGGCAATCCTAAAATGTATTTTTAAGACGCTTACCTAGGTGAAGGGAAAAACTCCCACGTTTAACCACTGAAAGGGGGGAAACCTGTTCTGTAGTGTTGGAAGACAAGCACCACCATACGACCGGAGGGAGGGGTGCTTCGTTGAATTATAAATATTCCTTCCTAAGGAATAAACACAACACACAAAAACAGATCCAGAATAACATCTTGTAAGTCATGAGGACAAACTCCTAACCCTGAAGGCCAGGGAGGAACGCCCGTCCTGGCGAGGGGGCGCTCATTGGGGACCCTCGTGCGTGAGGCCTGAAGAGTGAGAATCAGCCTGGACAAGAAGGACAGGCCTTAAACCCAGATGAACCGGGAGGAAACCTGGCTCTGTTAGCGAGAAACGGTACTCTGAATAAACCCTTCCAACAGAAAGGGGAGTACTACCTCGGTCGAACCGACCCTGCTTTCGTTTTTTTTTTTTTTTTAAGCTAACAGGGGGATCGACAGACCCCCGTCCAGGTGGATTTATGTTCCTGCCTTAACGGGACATAAATTCCCCGGAGCAGGTTAGAGGGATTCTCAGAACAGGCCTGCAAAGGACAGCGTTAAACATGCCAAGGGCAATCCTAAGAAAGAAACTTAGGGAGCTTACCTTGAAGAGGACATAAGTCCTATGTCTAACATATGCTGTAAGGGTGATTTACCGCACAGCCTGTGGCGTGGAGAGGATGAACACTGCCGTAACCGTAATCCGTAGGATCAGAGGGGGAGCATCCGCCGTAGACTTGTCATTTTTCTCTGAGAAGCAAAAACACAACACACAGGCCTGAGACAGTATGAAGTTCCTTTTTCTTTTGTTAAAAAGAAAAATGGATCGTACTCACCCAAAGTGACCTGCATTTAACTCTAACTTAAACAAACCCTGTTTAAGGAGTTAAAATCTGGCCTGGGCCTTCATGGAATGAAGGACTTAAAGGCAGTGATCTACCTAATCCATAGCCACATAAATCCAGAAAGGCCAATGAGCCTGGAAAACTAACAGATCAGTGAAAGACCTCTGGTTAGTCCTTTTGAAAACAGCCCCCAAAGGGTAGCATTCAGAAAACCAACACACAGACATCCTCAGGTATCTGTGTGTGGGAAGGACCAACCAAGGTGAAAAACTGACTGAAAGCTTCCAATACCCTAAAGGGGGGAGCATTAACACACAGCTAGCCTCAGACAGCTGCATTTAGTAAGACTGTTCTGCCATAATCATGGCTGAACTAGTCTCAGGAAATCCCCCATTTTTTTTTTTTTTTTTTGGCGGTAAATTAACTCCACAATCGCGACGCACAGCACATATTCGGCTCCCGCGGGAGCTAAACATAACTCCGCCTAGGCGCCAAATTCCCTCAGGAATAAGACAAGCAAGGAGCCGCTGGTGACGCCGCGAATGCGTTTGTTAATGCCGCGAGAGGCAGACACAATCATGTAAAATGAGGAACAGAGAAACTCACCTCCCTCCTTTGCGAATGCGTTTTCGCCATAATCCCATTAGTTCCCTCGGGAGCTGAATGTGCTGAAATTTACCACACTCACATAGCTGAGAGTCGTGCAAGTGGGTATGAGAGCGTGCCTCTCGTAAAACCAAGCAATGAATGCACCGACTGCATTCTACTCTCTCAAGAGCTAATATTACTTGCCTTATCCCCTCATAGTTCGGGTAGTGTGAAAGTGTGGGTATCAAATTACCACACACGTCACACACAGGTCTCCGATGAGAGAATAGATGCACTCCTAGACAAAGAGATAGCTGAAGACAGCGAAGATGTATTGTGTTGCACGGGCACCTCTTTTATGTTATGGTCGCCCGGTAGTGACGCAGCGGCAGCGACGTGCGCGCCGCGGTGACGTCATACGCTGTCGCCGGCCATTTCATGTAGTTTTTCTATGTATTCTTCAGACACGAGTCACGCTGCAGCGTTCCCCATAGCGCCCTCTAGAGGACGCAGTGAGAGTTCCCTTCGAAAGGGAACTGTCTTGTTCTGTCTTATTGTGTTGTGATTCCATTATAATGACTTAAGAAAATAATTTCAGCCCAACTGCCCCATATCTGAGGTGGATTAGTAATGTCTGAAGTAGATAAAGATATTGTGTTAGGAAAAGGGGGCTAAGAGTTTGTCTACCACCTTCAAGACAAACTGGTACATCCACTATACAATGTAAAAAAAAAAAACTTGAAAAAACTTATTTAATTAACTGATATAATGTTAATATACCAAACTATTGAAGTACTAAAACATGTTTAGTATCTTTGTGATACTCTGATGAACACCAAAAGCAGGTGTTGATGAGAAAATCATCATAGCAGCTTTTCCACAAGCTGAGAAAGAAGTAAATATAGAAGGTGAATCACAGATTATGTGAATTAATGTCAAATACAGAGTTGCGTTGTTACAACCTATCCTATTTTTTTGGAAGACCTGTTTTTGTCCATACAAAGAACATTAAACCAAGCCATTTTCTAAAAAAAAAAAAAAAAACTCTCTTTTTTGTCATGAGAGTTAGTAAATGATGACAGAATATTTATGTTTCCCTGAAGAAGAGAGGTACAGTTTAGTCTGAAACTTATGTTTCTGTTTTTGTAATGTAATCATTATACATTATATATTCAATATTATATTATGGTAAGAAGCTTAATTTGCATTGAAATTCAAAATTCCTCTTTGGCAAGGAGTCCTAATCCTTTTGCGCTAAGACATAAAGACCGTAAGTCCCGTCAGCTCCTTACTTAAGACATCACCCTGACTCCACACCGGTAACCTAATCCACAGCCATTTCCAAGCACACCCCAGCTGCCTGCTTTCCCCTTCCTTGTCATCACAATGAGCCCAGTCAGGGTCCATTTGGAATGTGATTTATGGGCTTAGATGGCCGCTCTGATTTGCGACTGTAAATCTGGCATGCCATGGGTTTTTGTGAATTGCGAAGCAGTAAGTAGATGGGACAGTGAACTTGTGCTGTAGAACTGCAAACTGCACCATTGTGTTTTTAATTTATTATTGAATTAATGCTCTTTATTAAATTAATGTTCTTTATTAAAGGGATAGTTCGCCAATGTCATCATTTACTCATCATTGCAATCTATTATGTCTCTATCACATGTCACATGTATTTAGTACAATAATTACAAGGTGCAAACACTAAACCAAACCCTAACCCTAAGCACATGTTGTTGTTACTTAATCTTACTTGGTACTTATTTGTGTAATTACACTGTAACTACGACACATTAAAATGAAGTCAGACTGGTACAACAATATAAACACATAATAAGTCCTTAGTTTAAGTTTCAGTGCCAACCATTTGGCAGTTTTCTTCAATCCATCTGTTTCACCTAAAAGCAATGTCTCTGGGTTTTTGTAAGAATGGAGGGTTATAGTTGATGATATAATTTGTAATTTGTTTGTAGTTTAATAGTCTGATAGAGACAAACAAGGTGTGCATTTGGAAACTGCTCCTAACAGATGTATTAATCTTTTAGTGTTTCACTGGAGATGATGTTGTAAATGTTGTAGATGATAGAAAATTTCAAAATCTATTTAATTTACCTCAATTTACTCTCCTTCTTTCAGACCTTTTGATGGTGATATTTATCAGTTTTGAATGGGAATTATTTTCCATTCTCAGATGAAATCTTTCAGAGAAAGCATAAGACCCCTTGTATATTTACAGCGTCTCATGACAGCTACATAAGTGAATCTAGCCATTGGTATAAAGAGCAATACCCTTGCCATCTCTTTGCTCCGCTAACAGCTAAATGTTCTAAACTGAGGCTGCAGAATGTCTTAGGAATCATAGATCAAGGCCTTGATAGAAACTTGGCAGCTGCAGCAGTGCTTCAATGTAATGTTACAGTAAAGTGGACTTTCTCTGTTTTGTAAGTTACTAAAGAGTTGTGGATGGACGTTTTAAGGGGGGAGGGACAATTTGAATGAAATTATAATTTGACAATATCTTTTTTTCTTGTCGCTGCGGCCACTGCAGTACAGAGAGCCGGTCCACATTCCTGCAGTAGATGATACAGTGATCATCGTGGGGATGCACACATCTTTCCGTGTCAGCATCTGCTGTCTTTCATCTGCACATAGCTCGCTATGCTACACCTCAAGCAGACACACACCATATAGAAATCCCCTTCCCAACAAAGCATCCCTGCTTGTTGCAGGAGAAGCCCAAGGCTGTGTGAGAATGATGCTGTGGGAGTGGATGAGATCTATTGAACAGCCAGTCACGGCTCAATATGAAGTTTGTTTGTTGCCTCCCTTGTCTGTGGCATATGCAAATTCCCTGAGTGGGAGGGGTGCGTGTATGTGTGTGTTTAGTGGGGTCGGTCTGTGGGAAAGTGAAGGAGCTAATCCTGAGTGTTTCACAGGGGAGGAGAGGACCATTCAGTCACCCACCCCTCCCGAGAGCCCACCCCACCACTACAACTCACTGCATGCCACTTCTCAAGACAAGGACGTTGTGTTTTCTCTTTGTATCAAAGTCCCCTTCTCACCCCACCCCCCTGTACACACACAAACACTTTAATGCTGAACACCTGTTTCTGTACACACACATCCCGCTAATGCGGAGACATGATAAAATCCCACGCTCCCATCTACAGTGGACCCCTCACAAAACAGACAAGTTATTCAGCACATTAATTACTAAAATATCTATCTATATTATTTTTTCTTCCTTTCTTTTCATAATTTCAAAAGGACTGTGATTAACTTTACACTACCTTTCCATGAAGTTATTCATACATAGTGCCTTATTCAAATACAGCATTTAAAATGAAAAACGTTTTCAAACGTTAAGATTTATTTAAGCAAAAATACAATAAAACAAGTAATATTGTGAAATATTATTACACATTAAATCAAATATTATTTACATTGGAATGCATTTTAAAATGTAATTTATTCTTGTAAAGGCAAAGCTGGCCTTACTCCAGTCTTCAATGTTAAATGATTCTTTAGGACATGCTGATTTGGTGTTTAAGTAACATTCCTTATTATTAAAAAGTTGTTCTGCATAATATTTTATGGAAGGCCTGGAGCATTTTATTATTTCAGAATTATCAGGATTCTCAAAAGAACAGCATTTATTTATTTTGAAATATAATTTTTTATAACAATGTAAAAGTCTTTTTTTGATCAATTTAATGCATTCTTACGGGGGGATGGGGTGGTCGTACACAGAAAGAATGTCTCTGGATGTCTTCATGGCCATGACCCTCTTTCTGAAAACAAACCTAATCACCCAGAATTCTGCTGTGCCTATGCCCCACCAAAGATTATCGGTCATCAACGTCATCAAATCACCAACAGCAGGCCTTGATAAAAAAAAAAAAAAGCCTTGGAAAATATGTGGGACACTCTGAAAGCCAAAACCCTACAGACTTCAGCCGCACTATTGAAGCCAGATGTTTACTTAACTGGCCAATTTTGATAAATGGTGTAATGATAACCATTATGCATTGGGGTAATTTTATATCAGCACAGCACCACATTGTTTTTGCTTTGCAGCCAAACAAACTATGTTTGTGCCCACTGCCAGGTGCTGGTTTTGACCTAATTGATAAGCAGACTGCAGGACCATGGCTTTCATGTTCTTCCAGCATGGCATCCACAAAGGCCTAAACAACTGTCTTTTTCTCAGGCCTCAGTGAACTACAGCATTAGAAATGCTGTGCTATGACACAAAGTGTACTCTGTGCTTATGGCTTAACTAGTGGACCCAGTGGTGACTATTTGCTGTTTTTGTGGGTATAATCAGTCCAGCTTTTCTATGCACATCTTCAAAACATGACTCTGGTTGTGTAAAAAGGACCCCCTCCTCCCATATACTATAGTCCAGGGGTGCCCAATCCTGTTCCTGGAGATCTACCTTCCTGCAGAATTCAGCTCCAACCCTGATCAAACTCAACTGAACCAACTAATTAGGATCTGAAGTAGCACTTGATAATTACAGACAGGGTTGATCAGGGTTGGAACTAAACTCTGCAGGATAGTAGATCTCCAGGAACAGGGTTGGGTACCCCTGCTATAGTCTTTGCCCAACATACCAAGATTTGGCTGAGGCTCCCACTCCTGTCGTTTGATGTTTTGGCTATGTTTGATTCAGATTGGGGGAGATTGTAAACTTTCAGTGTGATAATATTTCCCACTTGAAGCAATATGGGACATTTTATTTCACCTACAAACAATACTCTAGATTCATGTCTGGTCGTTGATACATTACTTCTGCAAGAAAAGCTCAGCAATGAAAAAAGCAATGAGTTCAAACAACAGCTGCTTTGTAGTATAGCTCATTTTATTGTTTAAACAGTTTTGCATAGGAAATATATCCACTTCCAGTAATTGACTGCAGTAAAAACAGCTGCTAGCAGTATAAGGCTGGATATAACAGTAACAATCACAAAAAAGTCAAGCGTTATTTACACTCATTTGTAATCTTGTGGCATTTTTAGCCCCTGCAAGAACTGCAACCTGCTCGAAGGCAAGGCAGTGCCTACTGTTTATAGCTGTGAAAACGGAAAAGCTTGAAATCAACAGAAGAAAATAAAATAGGGCCTTCACTATACAGCTTTTTGAAGGACACCTGTTTTTTTTTAAACTGTGAGTAAAAGCACAAAAATTTGATAAAGTGATTCTATAATGTACATTCAGAACATACATTAATATTTGCATACAATGCTGTGTTTCCACAATCACTACTAAAAACTCTTATGACTTTATAACATTTGTTGGTGTTAGTGTTGTTTTCATGTTATAAACCCACCTACCACAATACCACTGAATATGCAATGGGCATAAAAGTGCCACAAGACCCCCACCCCCCTCAAAAAGCAAAAGAAAAAATTAAAACAACTGCTGTGGAGCTGGCAATCTTTTTTTTTCACCTGACATTTTTGTCATCTATTATAGTACTAAGTGTAGTCTAGAGAAACACACTGCCTATTTGACAGAATTATCCAAAATTGAGCCATGATAAGAAAAAATAAAATAAGCAGAAACATTTGGGGGGATTAAAACATGGGAAGAGGCATCCCATAGATTCAGAGTTTTTAATTTGTATTTTTTGTATTGCCTAAAGAAAAGTCCATGTTTTCATACTTACAATGAAAAGTCCACTGAGACTTTGAGCTGAAACAGGCACTGCTTGATTTTTTTTTCTTTTCTTTTTTTTTTCTTTTTTTTTTTTTTTTTTTTGGTAAACATCTCATAATATGCTGGTTTTTATGTTCCTGTTAAGTCAATGATCACTCATGCTATTGTAAATGCCCTAGAAATGGAAATATGAGGGTAGATGTGGACCAAAATGTCCTCCTGTCGTTTCCCTGCACTGACGAACAGAAGAGCTGAAAATACACATTGCATGAGTTCCACTAGTCCTCCTTGCATAAGTTACTTACATGTGGCTTCTCAAGAGCCATGACCTTGGCTTTTACAGCTTTACCAGGCCATCACCTTACTGCTTTTAATAACTGAATTCTGCAACAAAAACTGTTTTCTAAAATATCAGCCCTTTGAAAAAAGAAACTAAACTACTGCATATCGCTACTGTGGTGAGGGAAAGTGCTCCGGGCTACTATAACAACATTAGGTCCAACTAGTTACGAACACTCAGGCTAATCAGCGCATCATCACTAGCAAGACGTAATCCAAACAACAAACAACGTGCCAGTG
>NC_133363.1:19406978-19576190 GCF_049309525.1 Garra rufa | reverse complement strand
ATATATATATATAATATATATATATATATATATATATATATATATATATATATATATATATACATATAGCCTTTTTTGCAAATACAGGTAATTTACCATAGATATATTATGTTTTGTAACATTAATGACAGTTACAGCGCCAGCTGTAGTCAGATCTCCTTAAAACTTTGCAGGCTTGTTTAGAATGACCGGTGCTCACTAGATTTTGTGAAGTTTTAAGTTTTCCCTTTAGGCTTTATAGGATTTTGGGTAAATTCGGACAGGCCCCCTTTTCTGAACAACCTCGTTACAGCTTCCCAAAGGGTAAATTTTAACATTTTTGGATAATTATTGCCCTAGAGAGTCCAGAGAATTGTACTGCAATGTTTTTTTTTTTTCCAAATTGAGTGAAAAACCTAGGACTAATTTGCAAAAGTTGTTTCTTTATATCTTCTCAATCATTTAACAAACAATTTAATTGACAGCAGTGATTCTATAGGCAAAGTTGTTCAGAGTGAGGAGTTCTGTCATATAATATGAATAGCGAGTGTATATGTGAAAAACTGCAATTCAAAATTGTTTATGCCCTTGAAAAATGTGTGTGTGTGTGTGTGTGTGTGTGGTGTGTGTACCTGGTATTCATCACGTTGTGGGGACCAAATGTCCCCACAAGGATAGGAATACCAGTAGATTTTGACCTTGTAGGGACATTTCTCAGGTCCCCATGAGGAAACAGGCTTATAAATCATGCACAATGAGTTTTTTTGAGGAAATAAAAGTGTGCACAATCTCCTGTGAGGGCTAGGTTTAGGTGTAGGGTAGGTGTAGGGCGATAGAAAATACAGTTTGTACAGTGTGTGTGTGTGTGTGTGTGTGTGTGTGTGTGTGTGTGTCTGTGTCTGTGTGTGTGTATTTTTGGAGAACAGTGCAAAGATTTAATGCAGAAGGGCAGATGATGTTATTAAACCGAGTAAACAGTCTTGACTGCCTCAGCTCTAAAAACCCAAGCTTAGTGGTGACCTTTGCAAATATGCAGCTCTCTCCTGTCAGTGAGCCTTAGACAGATGCTGCTGCACTAATGTTGGAGTTCTGCTCTTTCCCAGCAATAATCATCTTTCTAACTTCCTGACTTTCAGGAAGGTAAGCATGTTAAACATTAATTTATCTGATTTATGAGTTAATCAACTGCTCTTCTTTATAACTATATATCTATACAACCTCCTTCCAGAGGCCTGAGCACAAAAGGGAGGCTAACAGTGTACTTTGCCACATATACTGCTAAACAAAACCATTCATCATAAACAATATTTTCTCTAAAATGGGCAGAGTCACATAAGGTACCAGAAAGCAAGTCTTGCCTCTGAGACCCATTTGTAATGAATGCTGTCTGTGTCTGCTGTCTGTGGTCTGTCACCAACAGTCAGTGAAAGACTAAAGCATTTATGAAAAAAAGCTTTATGATACTGTTTAACATGGGATAAATTAATATCTGAGTGAAACTTATGTCTAATGACTATTTTAAGCAGGTAACAATATATCAGGATAACTGGTTATAGTCATCCAATCTAGTTTTGCCTTAAATATGTTTAGCAGCATTAATTTAAAGTGAACTAATCAGGAGATTTAACTTCTTGAAGATGGTTCTAGTGTGCTGTGCTTTAGCATGCTAACATTAACAATAACTGCTTTATGCCAGTATATCAGTCTCTGCGAAGTTGCATCTCTAAATACATTCACATGTAGCACCTACAACCATCAAATCCACCACTTTCAGCAAATAAATCGCTCATATTAATTCACTGTGAAGTTCCTATGAATTTGGCCGCAGATTGCTCATCCAGATGGTCAGTCTTGCGGTAGCCTGAAAAAGGTTTGTGAAGTTCCACTTATGACCCTTTGAGAAACCAAAGTTTAATGAAGGGTAAATGAGATGGACCTAAAACATTTGGAAATACAGTTAGAAGTCAAAATGCAAATAAGCACATATTCAATTTTCTATCATGTTGTTTGCTCATCTTTATCTTTCATGATATTTTTAGCCATTATATAAATGAGTGATGCATTAATGGCCTTAAACATGAATACATGAACAAAATTCATCACAAATACACTTTTGCTTTTGTCTGTGTATTTTTGTGATGAGTGTAAAAAAAAAAAAAAAAAAAAAAACAGAAAAGGGGGGCTTGATCTGGACTGGGTTGGGGGGGGGGGGTGTTGGACAATTGCAAGTATAGGTTGTACATAGTAATATTTAATGAAGAGGTGGGTTGAAAATAAAGGAAACGTTTACCTTTGCCAAGAAATCCCCAAAGCCTCCTCTGAGCCATATGACCTGATGTTTTGATTCACGGGCCAGTCACAAATCCTCAGCTGTCAATCAAACACCTCTCAGTCAGACAACTGGGCTAGCACAACGGCACTAATACACATTTAGCATGCAACAAGACCTGGAGCAAGACCTAAGCTCATCTCAAAACATATTCTTACATTTATCTGATGATAATCTTACATAAATAGATTAAGAAAACACCATCATTAATGGTCAGGATAAATAATTCTAAATGATCTTAAATCTTACGTTCTGGGCCTAATTTAAATTACAATTAGATTCCATTAAAGAAAGTTGCCATCAAAATGTAAACAAACAAAAGGCAATAGTCACATGTGTCATGCAATAAAATTAGTGGTCTAATTATTAACCATCCTGAAAGCAAAAGAAGAGGTTAGTATACAAAAATGGGGGCTGGGTTACATAGAAGTTATTCAGCTATCCCAGAATGCACTGGAATGGGAGGAGGCACATGCATTCCAAGTGGTACATGCAGTTACAAACACTTCATTGCTGTTAGAAATTGTCAAAGCAACTTGTTTTCACTGAAGCATACCTAGAAACATGCTATGTGAGAAACTGATCTTGGTCAGTAAAGTCAAATTGTTTTTGGTCACAATTTAATAAATCACCAATTTTTGAAAATATCAAGTGTATGAGAGGGAAAAATAAAGAAATAAATGATCATATTTACACACAAGCATGCAACAAGCTGTATGCATGAACGTGTGAGAAGCCATCCACAAAAAACAAAGAGTAAATCTTGACACTTGGTGGAACATTCCACTTGCTAATGCACCCTGTCAGATACTCAAATGGTAAACAAGCCTTCATCACTGTCAATAGCTCTTGCCATTTCTGGAAAGCAAATCAAATCTGTATTCCATTGCAATGTATCTAGAAAGGCAAATTGATTTTCTATATTTACTTTAAATATGCTTTAATGCTCACCAAAGAGTTTCAGGTGGCTAAAATACAAATAGTCTGATATTTAGACTGATAATCTGATATTTTCCAGAGTGAAAGAAACATTAGCTGAGCAACTCCAACACTGAACACAAATTTTAATTGTAGCATGGGGTCCTGTCAAAAGTTTGGAGTCTGTAAGATTTTTTAAGTGTTTTTCAAAATAAGTCTCTTATGCTCAAGGCTGCATTTATTTGGTCAAAAATGTGGTAAAAATTTTGATATTTTAAAATACGATAAATCCAGATTTCAAATACATGTTTTCTGTTTTAATATTTTTAAAATGTTATTTATTTCTGTAATAGCAAAGCTACATTTTCAGTCTTCAGTGTTACACAATCCTTCAGAAATCATTCTAATAAAAAATGACTTGGCGCTCAAGTAACATTTCTTATTACTATCAATTTTCATATTATCAAACTTTAATAGATTAATATAGTATACATTATTTTATCAAATGATTCTCTGATGGAGAATAGAACAGCCTTTTTATATAGTAATTTGTTTTAACAATGTATAAACAATGTATAAACTTTCCCCATCAATTTTTATCAATAATTAAATATAAATCAATCAATCAGTCTTACTGAACTTACACAATTGAATGGTATTGTATTCCTAAGCTTTAATTAAAAACAAAAAAAGTGCCATTAAGCTTGACAGGTTTCCAGAGAATGACTAATAGAAAAATATGTGAGGTATTTTCACATTGCTATGTGCGGATATCCACCTCCGTCAGTACTGCCAACCCTACTTTAACAAACTCTAGCAACAAGCATGTATGTGTGTGTGTGAGAGAGAGACAGAGAGAGAGAGAGAGTGTTCTCGAGTGACCTGAAGCCAGAAAACAATGGCACTGGGGCAAAGCTATGAGACTGTTTTGGTAGTGCACATTCCTTCATCCTGTTTTGGTCGACCTCACACGTTGAAAAAACACACATACAATATGTGCTGAAAGGCTCCTAGATGTGTTGTACTGCATGTATCCTCAGTGTAAAAATGTACTGAGGGTTGGGTATTAAGAGTGGGATTTAACAGGGGTGATTTTAAGTTTTCAGATTTGTTTAAACAGATTGAAAACACAAACCACACATATCCTAGAAAGAGTAATACTTGTTAAAAAAAGGTTTCTCTCCCACAAATATACCTTAAATTTTAACCTAAGCACAAGCGTGATGTTTCCAAATTATTATTTATTTTAGTAGAGCACAGCTATTAACTACAATGGAACATCTAAAATGCCACAGTGACATATAAAATGCCATAGCATGTTGATATTAAACGCATAATAGGCTAGACTCGAGGTCGGTGGTTATCTCATCACGGGTGCCATCTGTCACTGGCAGCAGAGGATACAATGATAAACCATGGCACCGCTAGCACCTTCACAGCTGTGAGTAGTGGCTGCTTTAGCATGTTTGCATTAGATAAAGTCAAATAAGATTGTGATCACTGGTCGAGAGTCAGACGGAAGGCAAATGGTGAAAGAGAAAGGGAAGAACCCCTGGGGAAAGCAGCTAATGAAATCTTTTCCTCATTGGTGTTTTCACAAACACAATACACAGGGGTATCAGTCTAGAGCAGGTGCTGCTGGGTTATGTGCATGAATGCTCATCTGTCATTTTCCCCTGTGTGTTTGGGTTTGGTGTAAGTTGTGAATGAGCTTGATTTAACAACAGTGTTATTGTGATGTTCACACTATAAGGACATCTGTCAATAACTGGCCTGCTGTCTGTCTGATAGATTATGGCTACAAATATGCACATCTAGCTCTACAAACGTCATACCACCAAACCACTAAACAAAACACATGCCCATTCATTGACTGCACTAGCTATCTATTTATCTTTAAACTGTTACATTCATATACTACATATTAATTTCTTTCTTCAGCAAAAAAAAAAAGACTGGAAGATTGCTTGGAATTATATATAGGCATGCATTTTGCTTTTTTACATGATCAGCTTCTATAATTTGAGTAGTGGGTAATATTACATTATTATTAAAAAAACTGTAAGCAAGCAATATATATTCGTCATATCTAACTGTTATATTGATTGGCCAGTTGGTTCCAGTTATCGTCTGAAGCTGAAATTCCCAAAATGTCATAAATTTTGGGTGATTATTTAAATTCAACTATTTTTATAGGTCTCATTTTGGCATAAATTCTGCGCCTTACTTTCTAGATATTGGTGTCAGCCTTTGAAAAGCCAATGCCAGTTGACCACTGAAGCTTTCTTTTTTTAGGTACAGTCAACACCCCGCCACAGCTCTGTGCAACACTGTCCCTATTTTGGTTGAGTCGTCTTTATGGCTTATCACAGGAAATTGTCCATTACTCTAATGGTCACCATCCCAAAGCTGCCACTACACAGTCTGAGCACCATCATACAGTGTCATACATCATGTGTGCTGTGACAACAGACAACAAGCACATTATACGAAGGAAGTCTCTACTTCTCACATAGGGGCTATAATTATACAGATGGTTCTTGTAAATTAAATAGGCTCAAAGAGTTGCTATGGGACCGATAGATTATTTATGTATGGACAAGGCATGAATGTTTATGTAATGGAGTCATTACAGTGAGGGTGTGTTTGAGCATATACAGAGCCCCTCTCAATGCTAGAAGAGGAATACAGGGATAGAGAGAGGACAGAAAAGGACAGAAAAGAAAGGAAACAAAGAACACAAAATGATGTAAAGAGAGAGAGAAAAAAGCTTGTATTTGAGCGAACAGTCAGAGAATGAGAGGAGGCATTAAGCAACAGAGAGAGAGAAAGAAAGTGTCCCGCTGAGCGTCTGGAGCTTTCTCAGTTTCCAGACGGCCTGGCTGAGCTGTAGGCAGCACCCTGCCCCACAGCATGCTGGGAAAGGAGCGCTACGGGTCTGTAAGGTGACGCCATGACGACGGCTGTAATCCATACGCCCCACGTGTCACACCGCATGCTCTGACAAAAGCCCAGCAGGCGAACACAGGTGTCAATACATCTCATAATATCCTATGATAAATCACCCAAAATAAAGGCTGCTGTGTACGGGAGACATTATTTACCCAACGAATGCACCCGCTCAATGGCTGCAGGTTAACTCGAGTCGGGACTGGCTATACAATTCTCACTTTCAAGGACAAACAAAAGCTCCGGCTCATATAAACATGATGGATGGTTGATATATCATGCTGTCTACATCTGATCCCTCTCCCAGTTAAGTGAACTAGAGCTAAAACAAAAGGCATTAAGCCGTATGAGACACTACAGCAGCTGTGGTGCCTGTATGTGATACCTGCTAAAAGATATTCTAATCACTCATTCATCCAGCTCATGTACTGAATCACTTTTATGAATATCAAGTTCCTCCATCTGTCCATCGTTTTGACCTTCTGCATTTTTATAAAATAATTCTTAATTAAGAAAACAGTCTCATGTTTTTTAAAAAAAAAAAAAAAATTCAATAAGGCCTGCAGCATTGTCACTGATGGTGCGCTGTGCATTTCTTGGCCCTGTCCAAGTATGCCAAACCAGAAAGCAATAAAAGCAAGGCTTGCCATTACTGTAACTCAGGAGCAGGGCAAGAGAAAACCACTAATTATGATGTCGCCGCGTGCAGATGAATTCAATTAAAGGAGGGTGGAAAATACTGGCCTCAGACCAGCCCTTTCATGCTGCAGAAGACGGGTGCGTGCACACACACACACACACACACACACACACACACACTGGTTTACATGTTTTATGGGGACATTCCATAGGCGTAATGGTTTTTATACTGTACAAACCGTATTTTCTATCGCCCTAAACCTACCCTACACCTAAACCTAGCCCTCACAGGAGATTGTGCAAACTTTTACTTCCTCAAAAAAACTCATTGTGCATGATTTATAAGCCTGTTTCCTCATGGGGACCTGAGAAATGTCCCCACAAGGTCAAAATTTACTGGTATTCCTATCCTTGTGGGGACATTTGGTCCCCACAATGTGATGAATACCAGGTACACACACACACACACACACACACACACACACACACACACACACACACACACATAATCCAAATCCGTTAAAGGATTATTAGGCTGCATTATTTAGGTCAACCGGAACCAGGGACACTTCCTATAACACCTGATGTACTCGTTGCATCAGAAGAAGAATGGCATCTACGCTAATATTAGCCACCTGTATCCAGATCAGACGGTCACTGCAGTCTCCCGGATCTAGTCCGTGCCCATCAGCACCCAGAGATATCCTCTACAGCCCTGAATGTCAGCAGAGACCACATCAAAGACAGATCATCAGTGAAGACCTCATCAACTAGACGGCCATCGACGCAAGACAGCGAAAACCAGATGAGTCCTCTCCAATCTGATTTTGTGGCAACTTGGAACTCTTGCATCTACATTAATATTAGTCTGTTTGTTTCTTATTCCCAGGTCACCATAGCCACCAGATCCAGTCCGTATCCAGATCAGATGGTCACTGCAGTCCCCCGGATCCAGTCCAAACCTAGAGCAGATGGTGGATCAACACCTACAGCCGAATGTCAGCGGATACCGTGTCAACTAGATGAGCCCCAGAGACAGATCATCAAGAAAGAACTCCTACCCTAAACGGCCACCGGCACAAGGCCATGGGAACCAGATGAGTCCTCCCCAATTTGACTTTGTTGCAATATGGAACTCTTGCATTATTATTGACATTTTATTTTATTATTTTAATACTGTAAGGTTACTTTGACACAACTTGTATTGTAAAAAGCGCTGCATAAATAATCTTGACTTGACTTGACTTGACTTGACACACACACACACACACACACACACACACTATACTATTACTCTTTTTACAATACTAAATGTTTTGCCAAAAAAGATCATTTCAATATGCCTTATAAGCCGGGCATGACATAAACCAAATCGCTCACGTTAAGCACTGCATTTAGCCGTATATCATTATGTCCACCTAGAGACAATGCTAGCTATTGTTCCACAGTAGTTTTAACACTGTAAGACAAGATCAGTTTTATGTTGGAATGGGTCTCAAGGGAGGTGATCGCAATAGTTTAACAAACATCCCGTGCTATGAATAAATCCATTATGTATATGTATGTTATGTGCAATAATGTATAATATGTATTATGTAATTTCTACAGCAGCCCCAAAAAATATTTTGAGCACTTCCTGGTTGTCAACTGATGGTGGAACATTTTCATAGCTAACGTGAGGCATCTGAGGTTACTCTGCCAGGACACCTGAATAAACCTCATACATCCACAAAAATGACACTAAAACCAGTTGGTTAATCCCAAAATTATATATATAAAAAAAAGAAGTTCTGAGAAAATGTCTAGCATCATTTGTTGGTTTGATATTTTGTATATAATACAAAGATATTTATAAATTTTCACTTGTGGCTTAGTATTTATTTAGAGAGTATTTAAATTGAAATACATATATAAGGTAAAGTTTTAGCTTATTACTGAGAATTTGGACTCTGTATCTATGAATTTATGGAAACCAACAGATCCTTCATAAAACTGACATTCACCCACAAAAACCATAAACCTCTAAATGTGACTGTGGTTACAGAGCAAGTGGAAAGACAAGCTCAATAACAGTGACTAACAGAGAAAATTTTGCCAGGAATGCCATTAAACACTTTATATGCAGCACCTCAGAATATGTTATATGTGCCCAGCAGACACAATTGATTAACAAATGCTGACACAAAACAAACTTTCAGACAGCAGGAGTTTCCTCCTTATTCTTTCAGGGCCACGACAGTGCCTAAAATTCATTACCAGTTTATTTGTCTGACAGCTCTGAAACCTGTTGGGAATACAGAACAGTTGGATGGGGATTTGAGAAAGAACAGGGGAAGGGACAGGGAGGAAAAAAGAGAAAGGTAAAGAGGATGGGACATGTCTCACCTGTTGCTGATGAAGAAAGGCTGGGTCTCTGGAGCTCAGTCCCACAAAACGGTTGGCTGTGGGAGTGCCTGGAGCCGAATAACCTAAATATACCACACACGTTCAATCAGTATTAAATATATTAATACAGCTTGTAGCTTGTGTAATGCATCAGTGTTCAAAAGTTTGGGGTCCGTATTTTTTATTTCATTTTTTTTGTACTATAATTTAGACATAAATACTAAACAGAACACTGTTTTCAACTGTGATAAGAAATGTTTCTTACCACATTTCTAACGGTAGTGTAGAAGCAAGAGAAACTCACCTTCTGAGGATGTGGTGATTGGCTTGGTGTCAGCCATTGAGAGAGACACTGGTCTGACAGTGCCGTGGTGGGGCGAGGGGGCCAGCACCGGCGTGAAGTGACCGGGCACTTTCCCCAGTACCTGACCACTGCTGTTCGGCTATGGCATTCAAAGAAAAAGCAGTCTGTTAGCACACCAGGCCACAAGGTGAAATGTTTTTTAAATTAAGCTACTGATCATGTTAACACATTAATGCAAACTTTTGATGTTCTTTCATCTTCCGGCATCTGCACTAGATAGCTGAGTGTGCATTTTTCATGACTCATTCCAAGCTGATACAAAAAAACAGAAATAGAGGGGGTTGAAGGAACACAGGATGGAGAGGGAGACACAGAGTGAGCGTCTACCTCCTTCCCCTCCTGACTGCAGGAGACAGACTTGACTGAATTCACATAGCGGGGCCCTAAGTTCAAAACTCAAACAGGCCTTTATGAAAGAGAATGGTGTCCATGGGGTTCCCCAATGTGAATAGAATGTTTAATTAGGGTGTAATATAATCTGCGTTAAAGCAAGCATAAAAACATCCTGGCTCCCATCCACCCGATTATATGCCCCCTGTTATTTGCAGAGCGATCTCCCCCCACCAAGCTCAGGACCCCGGCAACGGCAAATATTTACGACCTTTATCGTTCCCTGCGGTTTCTCCCGAGTAACAGTTCCAGCGCGCTATGCCTCGTCCAGTCTATGAGCCCTTTGTTTACTGTTCGAGCGGCGGGGATATAAAACTCAGTAGTATCACGACCTTGCTTCAGTCACACAGAGAAAGAAGAAATCCCTCAGACAATCAGCGCCGTGTTTCCCAACATGTCAAATCACAGCAGATATTTCTCACACCATTTTGATTATAATTCCTAATACATTTGTTTAAAACAGAATTATTTTTCACAGGTTAAACAATGGGAGAGTGTGACTGTGATGAAATTAGATACTTTTACTGGATCATAGTTTAAGCAACATAAAATATGCATCAACTGCTTTCAAGCATATTAACCATCTGCAATATCATCCAAAATAAAAGGAGTTTAAATTTCCGCTTAACAAAATGTTTGGAGAGACTTGGTCTTTTTTAAGATTTTGTGGTACTAATTAAGATGACAGTCTGAGTTGCTTGGCAGAGATGCAGAAAATGTGGCCTCACCAAGAGCCCAATCAATCACCTGCTATAAAGGAGGAGTTAGCCACCATGACCACAGCAGAGTCAAAAAACTGAGCATGTTTGAAGTCCTTAAATTAACAGGAATGAGGTAAAAGCTTGTTTCTTTACATATTCTTTACATGTTTTTTCTTTGGCCTTATACTCCATAATGAAGACATAATGGCCCATATAATAGTATTAGATTTTATAATAGCACAATAAATATAATAACTAATCCCTTAACTTTTTCTCAATTCATTGGGAAATCTCAACTCCAGTAAAACATTTAGTAACAGTAGTTTTCAGAGTTGGAGACACATTGAACACATATGTGTTTGTGCTAATACGCAGTGGCTGCCCTGGTTGGAGTGTTTATTGACTTGCTTTTGTTGTTGCATTTTTTCCCCTCTTTCTTTTCGTTCCCCTTCGTTTCATTTACGCTGCTGCTGGTAAACAGTCACCACAGCGATGGAGAGCCATCGTTTGGCACCACGCTCGGCTCAGAGCTGATTTAGACAAGGCGCTGACAGAGAAAACCACTAATGATTTTGTGTTCGTTAGCTAAACTGGGTCAATTACCGTGCTGAAACAATGTGGCCTGTTAATCAAACTTGAGCCTAAAGCAGTGGGAACAACCAGAGACACCAAGACAGACAGGCAGCTAGAGGTAAAGGCAGAAAAAGAAGGAAATGGTGCTAAAGCACCTTTGTGTTTACAGCATGTGCTCTTACAATGAGGGTCTGATTAGCTTTAGGGGGTAGACCAGCTTTAGCTTGTGGTATGGTTAACACATGTGACAACACGATGACTATGATTGGAGAACTTATGGCACACATGCTAGTATGCAATACATGTGAATCTGCACGTTTAAGGAAAAGGAACATTTCAACTGAGACGTTAAACCAAAACCCTATTTTAACAGCTAGCATCTATTATGTATTGTGGACAATGCACACACAGTTACAAGATTTAAAGGCTCTGTTCCAGTACAGATAAACTGTACTAATTATGTATGATTGCATTAGGGTCGGGGTAAATGCACGTGTACGTTAGTCTTTGTGCATGTACATAGGTATGCAATACTCACCTGGCTGCTCTGTGGGCTGGACGGGTCGTAAGGCTGCATGTAGTTCTTGAGGGAGTCGGGTGGGTTGAGGTGCGGCGGGTAGCGGATGGCACCATGAGAGATGTAGGGCGAGGGGGCCGGGGGAAGGATGGCAGGGGCCGAGAACTGCAGCGGAGGTGGACTCCTGGTGGAAATTACTGCACATGCAGAGAGAACAACTACTTTACTAATAGATTTTAAGTAGACAACATGTAAACTCAAAGAAATTTATAAAGATGAGTCATTATCATAAGACCATGCCACATATTTACATAAAACCTATGTGAAAATATTTATAATTCTGTGTACAAGTTGGTCAGAAATGAACATATTTATGAGTTGAAAGGGGATTATTATGATAGTGGGGAGTGTAATTTAAGCCCTTAATTTAAGATTTTCCAAAGTCGTATCATTTAAAAACTTATGGTGAAAACTAATTGGTATTCATAATAAATCATTTGTCCACTGTTTATTTAAGAACAGGGGTGTAGACAATCCAACATAGTAGGTGGCAACATTGTTACACATCATCAAAACACAGTGTCAGCACGATGTGTAGCTACTACCTCCATACAAAATCATATCAGAGGAGATTTGGCAGACAAAAGTGAGACTCTTCCCGCACCCAAAAAAGTGGAAGTTTGCCAAAGTGGGAGTATTTTGGATTCCATAAAAAGAAGGGTTGCTAGACACCTTATTCTGCAGGAAGTGCCAATCAACAGTTAGTTCTTTTTGTATGCTTTTGTACAGTTATGGTTTCAAACTCTCTCTCCGCCCTGTATTTTGGGGGGAATTTTTTTGCCCTAGCGGCAGTGCTATAATGATAAAAGCATCAATTACGGTACACACCTAATGAATTCTTGTGTTGTACTAGCCCTACAATACATTCTATTTTTGTCAGGAAGTAAAAAAGAAAGAACGAATTTGAAATTTCCCATTTAAAAGGATAGTTCACCTGAAAATTCTGTAATCATTTACTCATTCTTGTGTTGTTCCAAACCTGTATGATTTTTTTTCTTCTGTTAAACACAAAAGAAAATATGTTTTTGAAAAATGTTGGTAACCCAACAGTTGCTAATAACCATTGATAGAATAATATAGCATAATATAATGCTACCAGCAACTGTTTGGTTACCAGCATTCTTCAAAATATGTTCTTTTGCATTCAACAGGAGAAGGAAATTCATGCAGGTTAGAAACAATTTCCAAATTCATAAATTAAATATGAAATTTTGAGTAGTTTAAGGTAGAATAAGCTTTAAGAATGCTGAGCAGAATTTGATCAGGGAAAAATTGTGAGAAGTACCGCTATGGCCGACGGTGGTCAGTCCTGGGTGGTGGTGCTGCGGGAAGGTGCTGAGCCGAGGTGAAGAGTCCTGCGGAGATGTGGGGCTGAATAATGGCTTCTCTGGCTTCTTCATGGTGGGAGAGGACATGTCTGCTGAAAAATAAAAAAGACAGGGGAGGTCAGATATAAGCTAAACTAAGTTCAGTGTAGGAAATTAAATCTACAGATGAGCAGAAGTACACATTTTTAAAATTGACTTTAAAAAGAAAAGAAAAAAGTTGACTAAATCATCATAAAAATGACTAAACTGAGCATCCAAGTAAAGGTATTTTGACATTTTCATGTCTCGTTATGTTTCTCTTTCGCGTTCCCTCTCTGTAGTGCAATGCAGGGTATAATCTATCTAGTTTGATTGTGTAAGGAAAACATTAACTTTATATCTTCCAACAAGAGTCAAAAAAAGTCTCTTCATCAGCAGACATGGAGGAGACATAGTGCTTGGCCTGCGTGTCTCTGGCGCTCCTCCCTGACAATCATAGATGAGATGAGAAAACAGAAAAGAAGGGGGGGGGGGGGGTAGCCGCAGTGAAATCAGAATAATGAAATAAGAAAAACTGAGGGAGGGGGAAGAAAACAGATCCGTGAGCTAATGACATTTCGGCAAGCACATCTCATGATGTATACTGTCTTAGATTGTGTGTTTGGATATGCGCAGATGCTTTAAATGAAGAAATGAATTGCTACACTACGTCTCTGTATATTTAACTTTATAAATGCTCCATCTCTCTCACTCTCTCTTAGCCTCAAGAGTTGTGATAGCAGGAAAAAGGTAAATGATCTCTCAAAAAGCACAAAGGAATTGGAATGTAGGGGGATTCCATGTGCCTCTGAGTCCTTCCCAGGGTCCAAAATGTACTTTTTCCCACTACTGCTTATGACAATAAAAACTAAGTTTCCTAAACATAATCTACAAATTTGCAGTTAAGGCATTTTAACAGTGTCTGGATACACCGGCTTTTACACTTTAAAAAAAAAAACACAATTTTCAAATAATGTTTTTGTCACACCTGTTACTGCAGAACAGCAGAAAAAAATATATAAAAGAATAAGCTGTTAGAAGGTAAGATGGTGCTCCCTCAGGAATATATTTACATGTGTTTGAGAAGAGAGGGAGAGAGCAAAAGAGGAAGAGAAGTAAGGTGGACGGGACATAGAGAGAAAGAAGATGAGTGGAAAAGAATTTGCTCTCTGAAAAACCTTCGCAAAAAGCCTAAACAAATGTGTGTGTGGAGAACATGTAACGAAAACACACATGTCAGAAAAACTGATGTATCAGTTTTTTTCAGGCCATATCAACAATTCCCAGGGCTGCTCCATACATGAAAAAAAAGGATGGAGATTTGTGGCCGAATCAAGATAGTGGTCTCACAAAGACATTTTCCTTTCAGTAAGTTGATTTGATATGAAATCAGAAAGGTATATTACTGTTTAAGTGTGTTTGTGTGTGAGGATTGGGTTTTGGCTGAGGCAGTTTCCTTCTGTCAAGTCCTCATATGGCTTTAATATTCATGTTTTGCTCTTTCTGATATGGGTTTTACAAAACAAACCACTTTCTCATGAGCTCTACCCTATCCCCATCCCATCTCTCACAACAGCTCATCAGGAAAATAACGGCATCAGACAAAATAAAATAAACAGAAAAAAAAATGCATAAATAAAATTACTTAATTACATTAATGAATATTTGGTCAGAAAAGCACCCAAACAAAAAACATTTTAAGTCACTGTTTTGGCAGATGAGTAAATCATTAAACAGAAATTGCAGCAATCCATTCAACTGCGTTTGTCAGTGTTTCCAACAAAGACTTTGAGGCTGTAATTTTGTATCACCTTATTTTCTTCATAATTAATCAAACTAAATTAACCTGTTAAATTGATAGCCCTAACATAAGCATCAAAAACTAGTGCATACAAGGAGGATAATAAATAACATTTGTTTAAAAAATAAAAGCAGTGAGTCCTCTTTTCAGGGAAAAGAGCATGGAACCTAAATTAATTACAGCTAAAAAAAAAAAAATTTAAATAGTTGAGTGTACATCTTTCTCTCTTGACTAAATGTTTTAAACTAATCTATTAAAACCTTCTTATAACAATCTTTTGGCAGGATCCAAACTGTCTATTGCAAAAAAATAGGTGACAGGCATAAGAGTGAGTGTGTAATGAAGGTAACTGATGGTGCAGACTCAGCGTTAGAATATGAGTTCTCACATTCCACCCCCATACCTCCACCACCCATCCCATCTGGATCTGATGTCTAAACTCAAAGGTCACAACCCTACTCTGACCTTTGACACACCCATTTTAAAAATCAGGTCAAGTTCAATAGTTGCCACACGCCAGACAAATCCCCTTTATGAAGGGGGAAACATGGATAATCAATTACCAACCCATGCAGACAGGAAACCAGGCTTGTCTGATCTACATCTGAAGGATTTGTTCTTATATGTATATTAAAGTTTTTTGTGTATATTGGTAATATTAGGCTTAAACTGAGCTTTAAAAAAACATTCCTGTAAATGTAGCCATTTAACTATACAAGAATGAAAACATACCCAACAGTGACACACACATGCCCACACAAAACAAGACTGCACAGATCCATCTGGCAAAAATGTGTCACTACTCCCTTAATAAATGAAGGTTTCACTCAAAACACAGAACAGGACAACTGTCTCTTTTTTCTAGTTATGCAGCACACTGGAAAGTAGCACACGCAAGAATGAAAATCCTTGTCACACTAGTCATACTTTCAGAAAATCATTATTTGTTGCTTTATAAGTATTCAGAAGGACAGCAGAGGTTATGAAAATGCCACAGGCTGATGCTGACTGATGGTTCGTTCAGTTTTCCACGAAGAGTTCACAAAGTGCTGCAAGAGTAAAGACCAGTTTATCAACATCACACTTAACCGAGATCTGAAGAGAGGGGAAAATCACACAGAAAACATCTTCACACAGAGGAGAGAGGGGTTAAGAGAGTAACAATGCTGAATAGGAGTAACTATAAATAGTTTCCGTCTCACCTTGGTCTCTCTCATGCCAGGGTCTGCTGGCCGGTGAACTAGGGGACGGGTAGAAGTCTGGCCCGGTGGGACTAGTCTCCATACTGTCCTCTTGGATCGTCTTAGGCCGCTTACTGCAGAGGACAGAAGAATGAACATTAACCTCCTATTGACTACACCCACCTGTGACATTTAAAATCATTTAAAAAAATAAAATTTGCCATTAGAATACAGGTCACAGAGTAATTAGGTCCTTATATAAGTTAACATAATTAGTTAACATAATAAATGTATTATGAAAGCAATTTGTATTAAAAAAAATACATTTTAATGAACACTGATATACAATGAAAGTAAATTTGTAGGTAAAATGTTCACAGATTTTTTTTACAGAAGTATTACTTATGTATTTATTTATTTTTAAATAATTATTTCTATAAAATAGTTCAGTTCAAAACATAGCTTCTGTTATGTTTGTTTAGCTGATCTTGGCAAAGTCTGGTTACAAAATCTATCTTTACTAATAATTGGATTAAAATGACAAGAAAACAATGTGTAATAATATATGTGTTTCGATGTGCTGTTTGAACATGTGTGCTAACCTGCCATGAGGGGACGAGAGGGACCGGTGTAAACTCACTCCTGAGTTCAGGTCTTGATAATACGGCTGACTTGGCATGTCAGCCATAGGGAAGTTCACTCCTGCACCCTGTGTGATAGGAGCTGGTGAGAAGAAAGAGAGAAAAAACAGTGGTTTGGAATATGTAAAAACATGGAGTAACTTACATCCTATATTTGGCATAAAGCGTCAATCAGCTAAATCGCTTTTGACACTTTTTTTCTCGCTCTCAGTTTGAATCTGTTTTTCAAGGCAACATTTGCATGAAGGCAAACCCAAACATGAGTCTAGCTGTAACTCAATCTAAGAGAGAACAGCCTGTAACAGTATGAAAAGGGCTGCAACAGTATGAAATGTGTCAGAGATATCATATCTACAGAGAAACCACAAGAGCCAGAGCACCATTCAGTGGTCTAACCACTGCCACTAGCCTCTTTGTTTACATACAATAGCATGACACAGCTAGTTTAGTCTTTTTGAAAAGATTGCTCAATACTATATTATGAAAGGTACATATACCAAAATGTCTATGTACCTTTCGTAATAAGAATAAGTGATTCATTAGATGACTAGCGTACACTGTAGAATTGAAGCTTCTTTCATATAAGCATCTTTCATATAACACATGTACCATGTTACCATAAGTTAACCATAAGTTTCTCTGAATACAAATATTTGTCAAATGCAATATAACTATATAACTTTCCCTGTAAATAAAACTGGAAAATATAGAATAATCACAGTTAGTTATTTATTCTGTCTTGTTATGATGATTTGTCCATGCAAAATTTAAAACATTTTTACCAAATTAATTTGGAAAGTTTGTGTAACTGTTTGTGAAATAGTGTTAAGAGTTTCATATCCAATTTTTGTTTGTTTGTTTGTTTGTTTGTTAGTTTTCTCTTTTGCAGTAAATAGTAAATTGCATCAAGTTTTAGCAGAATGTGTGTTCTCATGTATGACATGATATGGCCTGAGGGTCTTAGGTGAAGGAAACACATGTGAAATTACTGTCAGTCTCTGCTGGCAATGAGCCCAGGATCTGCTGCCGCCGCATTAATACAGTGAGCAGGTATGACATTTGTACTTAAAATGAGCAATCACAACAATCTGCACACACTTCATAACCTTATCTGAACTGCATTACAGGAGTACACAAAAGCCACTTCATAATATATTTAGGACCTTAAGTATGCAACTCCTTGAATAAACTGTCAGTTTATTCAAGGAGTTGACAGACAAACAGCTTTTTTTTGTGTGATACATGCAGTTTTCTCTAAGTCGTATGGCTTAATGCTTTATTGTAAAATGCATTTCCAAACAGCAGAGGATCATAGAGGCCACAATGATGGTGGTGTGTGTGTATGTGGGACAGATCGTGAGCGTTGTGTTACATTTAGGTGTGACATGGATCAGTTACAGCGTCACAGAGTGCATTCACCCTTAGGGTGAATACGAGCGTCTTTGTGTTTGTGTTTGCCCTGATAACCCCTTTGGCAATTTGTACAAATCTTGCCTGAGGGCAACATTGTCCTCAGCCATCAGAGAAAGATTCCTTCTGGAACATCTGTCATCCTCTTTGATGAAGGCAGGCATGTCTACACATAAACTTCTGCGTGTTTGTGCACCAAAACTAGTGAACACACACACACACACACACACACAAGACTCGCCAGACTGGATTTTCCACACATGTTCTGGGCAAGTCCCTCCCTTGCTAAATCAGGAATGCTTAGGCATAAAGCATGCTGGTTGTGTTGCTCTGTATGTTTACTTAGTTATACTTGTGGGATCAAACTGTCAAAACTAGAGATATCATCAAGATATCATCCGTAAATTTATTTGTAGATTATACATAAATTTATATAAATATAATCATAAAATGATGTTTTTTTTAATACTTATGCGAGTCACATTTTTAAAAATGTTCCAACACATACAGTAAAAAATGTCAACTTGTCAGCATTAATAAAGTGGTCCATGCTATTTGAATGTCATGTTTTGCATTAAGTCTATGGATTTATCTACAGATAAATCTACAAATAAATCAACAAATTTATATCAGGATTTACAGTATCTTTACTTCTGTAAAACATTTCTGTAAAAAAACAGTGTCTATGAAATGCTATCATACAGTGTGTGTGTGTGTGTGTGTGTGTGTGTGTGTGTGTGTGTGTGTGTGGAGAGAGAGAGAGACTTACTTCTGGATACTCTAATCAGCTCCGAAACACTAAAGACCCCTGATTTAATAAAGCTGTCTTCCAAGTAAACTGTAGGAGACAAGAGAATTTTCTTCAGACACATATCCTTACTTAATACATACACATGAGGACATTTCAAAAGCTGTGTATTTGGTATCCAGACAGTTGAGTGAAAATATTTCAGTTTCCACATAGATAAAACAAATAATCTTTTATCTATATCACCATTTAATCTTTACTTTCAGAAACATGACAACACTAACTATGACTTGTAATATTTACAGACTAGATGGATTATGTTCAGAAAAAGCCAACTAATACATAACATTGCATTCCAAACTCATGCCAAAAAAAGACCAGCCCCACAGGGTCAGCCTCACAGTGCATGCCAGGTCATCCAAGTCTTTCCCACATTGCACTGCAAAGTCCAATAGGAAGTGCAGTGAAGGCCAGGGTTTCCATTGTAGCAGTACTAGTTGGGTCTGAGTTGTGGCCTGAGAGCTTTATTTTACCTGGCAGGGGCAAATGCACAACCTACTCTTGAGGTAAAGAACGAATTACACTCTCCATTATTTTCATTCTTTACACATTACATAACAGTAACTGCTATAAGACAAAAAAAGGAAAAGAAAACACAGGTGAGTCCAAGGGAACCAACACAGGTTTTGCTGGCATGACAAATGGACACTGTTAGACAGGACCGCTACTCGCTCCACATGCCATCAGCAAAACCTGCGCAAACCCAGATCTGACAGGACTGGTGATGTGATGTCATGACATGGCTTGTTTTATATAAATGGCAGTTTTTGTTTTTCTTGTAAAAATCACAGACATCACATGGCGGCTTTGCAGCCTTTAATTTGTGCTGAGAACTGAGTATAATTATAGTGAAAACCAACATATTCTGATCAAATAAGCCTCTTTTAGTATAATTTCTTTAAAGAGTTGAATTTGAGGACTTTTTTTGGCACTTTGTTTAGCTGGAATGTAGCTGCTAAATGATCAAATTAAAAAATAAAATATATTTGATCGAGATTATTTGAGACCTCATTTGAAGGATTTTTAAATGGCAAATTTCTTAATACCCAGCAACAATATCATGTGGTGTGTCTGGTAATTTCAACTATTTTTATAGGCCTGAATTTCTTTTTTATATTTAAAAAAAAAAACTCTATGACTGCGGTAACCAAAATTAAATAATGAATAATGAGACTGAAACAATCACCTAACATGGATGTCATGCAGGATGATTTGCAGATTTATCTGTATGAGGCCTTAACTGTTTTATGGTGTGTCATTATTAAGGGTACACCAGCACCTGGCAGTAGTTACTAGAGAAGTTGGTGCATTTTTACATTGTGTTGACATACCTGGAGGGTTCTTGCCAGGCTCATTGTTGCTAGGACTTCCTGACTGTTGCGAGTCTGAAAACACAAATAAAGGTGGTGGATTAAAACACAAAACCCAGAATGATCAGTAGCTCTACAGATGACAGTATTGCACTTTACTGTAATTTTTCATCCACTTCCAGTGTTTTCTCATGTTTGTTTAGCTCTTATGATTTAGAAAATCATTCCTCTTAGAAAAAATAAATATCAGAGCAACAAAAATACATAATGTATAAAGAATAAATAGGGGACAAATTTTTAATGCTTTCAAACAAATAAATTATCCAAAAAAAAATTAAAATAACCTGAAGATTTACAACATGCATTTTAAAATATATTTAAATGAATAAGAAATATCTCAGATTCTGAACTAGATCACTAACAACACATTTATGACAGAGATCATGTAAATTTGTCATGCTGATCAGCAAGTTTTATATAAGTTTGTGAAGTTTGGTATAGCAGACAGCCATTATGGTCGTTGCTGCCCCTTTGTTGTTTCCTGAAATGGAAACTACAGTTACTGGGTCTTGACAAGACAGGCCAGATGTGTGCAGAAACATGCTTGTTTCTTTCAGTGAGGGGGTATGAGAGAAGAAAGAGGGAGGTGAAAAGCAGGACGTAAGAACAGGCAAAGGCAAAGCTGAAATATTCCCCACAAAAAGTAAAATGGAGACACACACACAACACTCGCCCCACCTTGCAGGGCATGAGCAAAGCAGAGAGTGGGGGAGGAAAAATTAGAAGAATCCTGTCTGTCGCTGATGTGTGCTTTAATGTTCACATGATTAATAATGTTACCTTAAAGAACCTTTAAGAGAACCTTCCCTTGATTCTATACTGGTAATGACACACCTTCAGTGTAGCACATTTACCTTTTCAGGAACTAATAATTGGCTTTTTTCAAGATCACAGTAAGTACAATATTAGGGATGCTCCTAATGATCTAAAAATTCTGACTGGTGGTGATAAAGCAAGAATTATTTTTATGTTGTGGCCGACTTTACAATCTAAATTAAATTTAGGTAAATGTTAGATGATATCATAAGTAATCTAAATGTACAAAGCTTAAATAAGAAATTAATTCTAGTCAATATATATATGGCTTGGCCAGTAAATACAAAAAGTAAAAAAAGAAAATGAGCTGAAACACTCGTTCCTTTCTTCATAAGCTTTATTTCAGAAGTGAAAGTTATAGGGGCAGAGTTAAAGAAATAGAGAGAGAGAAATAAATCCCACCTTCCTCAACAATGACCATTAAACAGAGCTACAAATATGGAATGTTCTTGGCCTCAGCTCAACAATGACAAAGAAGCAAGAGAACAACATACATTAAGTTTAAAAAAAGTTTAGAGAAAGCTTGTGTTTTTTCTAGTGCATTTGTGAGAAATTTTAAGAGCTATTTCTGCATTGAGATTTTTTTTTTTTTTTTTTTTTTTTTTTTTGTTCTTAGATTGATTAGGAGAAGGTTGATCTTTGATTGAAGAAGCATTATTGTGACACTGTAATGCTGTAATCCATCAGTCTGCTTAAACACATCTCCAACCATGCTGATACCCCAAGAGAGAAATTAAGAAAGGTGAAGAAATACTTTTAACCTCTAAATACAAACTTGCATGAATGTTGAGTGATTAAAAGCAGAGCACAACAATGGGGCAAGCTGGTACACACAGTTCTGATCCAGGTACACTGTTATGGTACACAATGATATAAAAGAAACTAACCATGGCTCATTTCAACAGAAAAGTTAATATTTTGTATTAAAAATTAAATCATGTTTATGTTTTGCCATAATAAGTAATATTATATCTACAATGCCAGCTCTTTTGTAAATTGTAAAGACACTAAACACACACACACGCACACACAGACATGGTTGGGTTTTATACATGGTAAGGGTTTTTCAACATTTAAACAGTTTGGCCAGGGTGAAGCTGAGTGTGTGTGTATTTGTGTGTAAAAAAGATACATACCCCAGAAACTCTCTAAGCTTCTCCAAGCACAACAACCCTTGGCACCCAACAGCCCTGCCACTTGTTTAAACAAATAAACAGTCCAAGGAGAGAACAAGGAAGAGAGAGGGCAGACTGAGGAGGGGGAAATTAATCTTTTCTTTCTTTGCACAGTAACCCATAAGAAAAATAAGGTATAACATTTTTCTAAAGAGAATGTGAGCTGTTTGCACATGCTAAACTCTTTGCCATGATAGTAGGGTGTTCTGAATATATTCCAGGGTGTTGCAAGTGCAGTTTCTAAGGTCTTCTGAGTGGTTTGTAGCATGTTACTATGTGGTTGCTATTCCTGGTGGTTAGGGTTGCAAGGTCATTGCTCACTGGCTCATAAGTTAAAAGAGCTTATTCTCAAATCCTATGATAGTCTGTTCTCTATAAACTGGTATACTGGTATTTTCCATCTGTATTATCATCCTTCAGGTGACAGTTAAAAGTCTGATGGGTTAGAAAAGCAGTAGTTGAGTTATCCTTATAGCCTGTGACACAACATCAAAGAACTAGTGCATGTTCTATGCCTGTGTTAGAGGAAATTACTCTCCACACCATCAAGTGGCATTAGTCTATATTTGTCATTCAGAAAGAAAAATTGGTAACACTTTTGGAACCAATTCTCAGTTTTAACTAGTTGCTTATTAGCATCCATATTACTAGCATACTGGCTGTTTAATAGTACTTATAAAGCAAATATTAATGCTTTTTTTCTGCATGAAAATTGTTCAGATCCCTTAATCTTAACAACTCAACTACCTTACTAACTATTAATAAGCAGCAAATTAGAAGTTTATTGAGGCAGAAATCATAGTTAGTTAATAATGAGATTTGTCCCCAAACTGAAGTGTGACCGTACATGAATCATGTTCATCAGTTGATCTTCAATTCAGTCCGCATCAATTCAACATCACAGACCCTCAGTGGTGGCCTGACAACCACCGACCTGGTGTGTCACAATGCTAAAAAGCCTAAGAATTTGAGTTCAGTTCAGTCATTCTTACTCACCCTCATGACGTTTCAAATTTGTATAATTTCTTTTGTGAAACAATGATTTTTTTAAAAAAAATTTTAACCAAACAATGCAAGTCAATGAGTAAAAATTGTTTGGTTTACAATTTTTACGGTAACACTTTCTATGAAGCCCCTATTTATAATACATTATGAGGGTATTTCTAAGGCATTATAATGAATGCATAATGCATTATAATAAACCTTATAATATGTTATATCATCTCATGAATACTCATAACAGCAATTATAATACATTATAATACTTGAGTATTTGAGGTTATAACTTTTAAGATTATGATTATTTATAACACACATATTTAATCTACCTAATTTACAATGGACTATATCATATTACATTTTTTTTTCCATTTATATTATATTTTATTTTGACAGTCCCCTTAGTCTATTGACTATACGCAACTTTTTAACTACATGTCAACTAACACTCCTTATTAGTAGTATTAGTAGAGTATTAGTAGACTTAGGTTAAGGTTAGGCTAGGTAGTAGAAGTTTAACATGCTTGCAAAGTTACTTATAATCAGTTTGTCATTTGGGGAACCAAAAATACAGTGTTAGCATATATTTTGCATACAAATTTAAAAAAAAAAAATATTACATAAAAATTACTGTTAGCTGACATGCAGTTGCAGAGTTACTTATAAAAAGCTGTCTAAAGGGTACCATTAAAATAATCAAACTGATAATACTAATGTGTCATATTACACATTTATCTCATCTAATACCTGATCTTATGGCTCTTTGAGAAATATTATTATTATTACTTATAAGTGGTCTTTGTATGCTTTAAGTAAAGTGACATGAGAAACATGGCAAGATATGAGACTTATAATATGTTATAACAATGGAGGAGGTAATCATACTCTTAAAAGCTATAACCACAAATAAGTAAAACATTATAATACATTAAAACTGTTCTTATGAATACTCATAAGATGATACAACATATTATAAGGTTTTTTATAATGCATTATTAATGTATTATAATGCCTTAAGAATACTCTTATAATGTATTATAAATACAGGCTTCATAGAAAGTGTTACCGAATTTTCATTCTTGGGTGAACTATCCCTTTAAAGTTATGGGTTTGTTGAATAGTATAAGCAAAGGTAATAGTGGTGCTTGTCTTGGCAACTAAAAATCTAAGATGAAGACATCTGATCTAGGATCATATCTACATGAATAGAAGCAACATGAGCTCATTGTAGAATACGATGCGATGTACCTTTGTGCCACCTTATCTGCTGAATAGCATCCATACAGCTGTCACAATTACACCTTCTGTAATAATTCCAACCACAACATAAGGTAATGTCATTATGCAGAATGAATACCTCCAATACCTGAATCTGGGATCTATGAACCCACTTACACGTGGCTCCGTCCCCCTGTAATCTGAGCAGTCTTTGTTTTGTGTGTAGTTGAGAACTATCACATACTTCAGCAACTTTAATTCAATGTATTACACCCCAACCCCGTGCACGCAAACACACGCGCAAACAGACCTGACGCGTGCATACCGTCGACATTTCAGGAGGAGGCGTCTGGCAGCCATTTTAGAAAGCTGCACACATGTACAGTTATGTTTGCCAAAGAAACCAAGCCTGAGCCAAGAACGCTCTCTCTCCTCCTCCTCTTACTCTACCCTGAGTCCTGAGCCAAGCAGAGAGAGCGAGAGTGAGAGAGAGAGACAGTAGAGGAGACTGAGAGGCAGAAATATCTCCTAATTATGGGCAGCCCTGGCCGAAATGTTTTGAACGGTACAGCTGCAATCTTGTAAATATTGTGTGTGAGTGAGTGACACCCAGCAACTGAGAGTGTGTTTGTGTGTGCTGGTCACTCACCCGCTCTTGTGACCTCACACTATAGACCATTTCAAGCGCTATTCGGCGGCTTAAGGAAGTGACGTCTTTGGTCCCAGGAAGTTTCCGGTTAATGATCCAGCGCATTGAAAACAATGGCGAGAAGCGCTTTATGAACAGTGGGATTGCGGTCATATATATACAATCCTCCTGTTTAAATGTGTAATTTAAAATTAGATTCTTGTCGTTCGGTGGTTGTGTGCTTCCCCTGGGCCGGAACTAACATTATGAGATGCGTTTTACCGGTATATTTCCGAGAAACGTACCCGAGTTGCGGCAGTGAAGGAGAAGGCTGGATAACAACAAGCAACTCTAGGATATTACAGCGCACATTTCGATTCAGGCAAGTAAATGTCGTTTTTAATTAATCTGATTGTATGTATATCTTTACGTTAACTCTTCAAGTATGATGCCGTATAATTTAAAGTAGCATTTTGTCATTGTTTACATATGCAGCTTGCATTTTGATTTGTGTGTAACGTTAGTGAAAAAAAGGCAAGTTTTTTATTTCTGTTTTATTGCTAAGTGTTATGTGGGCTATAACTAAGTTCATATTAGTCGTCTAGTTATCTTGTCAGTTGACAAATGCAGTGAGTAACATGAAAGTAAACTTGAACGTGGTATTGTGTAACAGTTATCAGCAGTAGTTTACAAAAGGTAATGTTAATGGTGAATATTTTTTCCATCACGTAAGCTTTGGTAATGTTAATTCCAACATATACTGACGTATTAAGCAATAATCGCATTATTATTATTTTTTTTATATTGTGCATTATATTAAATAATTGTTTTTCTACTTTTATCCTTAGGAGAGCCATCATCTGTAGACACCCAAGGACATCTGATCATCCTGCAGTGACAAACTACATATGACCATATGAACACCCAGATGTGTTTGAGAACTTGAGTGTAGTATTCACCAATTCAGTGTAGTACTTAAAGCTACTGATGACCAGGCCAGATACAGACTGCTGCTTTTGACATTTGTTCCCCCTTTGTACTCCATTTCAGTTCAAATGTTGTTTCAGTTGTTGTTGTTTCATTTGTTGAAGCATTTTATGTTCATACAAATATTTACATATCAATACATGTGTTGGAAATAAAAACAGTTGAAAGTGAGATAATGTTCTTTGTTTATATACAGTACTGGTCAAAAGTTTGGACAAAGTATTTTTTTTTTATGTTTTTGAAAAAAGTATTTTATGTTCATTAACATGATTTATTATTTAAATGATTTTTTGTTATAAAAAATGTGTTATGCAAAGCTGAATTGGCATCAGCCTTTACATTACACCAGTATTCAGTTTCACACACACACACACACACACACACACACACACATATATATATATATATATAGAATGTGTGGGTGTGTACAGTAAATACGTGCATAAAAACATTTATGATTGCTGTATGTAGTGTGTTTGTGCGGGCATTTATTAAACTGCAGATATACAGGTTAATGCAAAACACGGTAGCCTGCATTGAATTGCGTTCGTCTTGTTTATTTGTGATCACATGATGACTCGGAGCATTCATACCCTCTTCTTGCACTGTTCCACAGCAACAAACACGACCAAACCAAACACATTTTGAAATTAATTCAATACGTAATAACAGCATTGAGCGCTTAGTTTAATAGCATACATTTAGTGTTGTATTGAAACGATATGTATTGTGAAAAGTAATGTACTAATGAAAACAAATATTTAAACAGAAATACAGACTGACCACGCAATGCAAGTGAATTAATCACGAACAACCTCTCCGGATATCTTAGGAACAAAACATGAAGTAAGTTGCACTGTCTCTCTTCAGACTGATGGCATCCATTGTACGAATAAATGTTCGCCACATTTCCGTTCTCATCCATGTGATATGCTTTTAGCAATCTCCCATGTACACGCACGCAGCATCGATTAGATAATGAGCAGTTTTTTTACCTTAACTGTAGCGTTTTCGCTAGATTTTAAAAGAATGTGCTCGCATTGAGAGATCGGAGAAATAGCGCTACCGGAAATGCTTCAGGACCGGACATGCGCAGTAGGGCTCCAACGCGCTTGTTATTGTTTACGTCCTTGAAATGGTCTATACAGCTGTGACGTTAGTACACATACTAAAAAAGTGCCTATCAAGATTTCTCATAGTTTCCTGTTTAACATTTTTAAATCAATCTTTCAGATGTGTATGTGACTGAGCCTGGTTTTTCTCAAGGTTTTTTTTCTCTATTTTTGTCACCGATGGAGTTTTGGTTGCTTGCCAATACTGGCAAAGAACTGTCGCCTCTGGCTTGCTTAGTTGGAGAGGCTTAATTTATGGCAGTATCGTCGACTTGATTGCACAGATACGATTTAAACTGAACTGAGCTGGACAATGACATCACTGGATCAAGATTGACTGTTACTATAGTCCTCTTGTTTTATCGACACCATATTTTCCTACTACCGTAAAGCTGCTTTGACATAATCTGTATTGTAAAAACGCACTTTGTAAATAAAGGTGACTTGACTTTTATCTTTCTGTTACTCTATCCACTTTCTCCCTCTCTCTTCATTACGGCAAATGTTGATAAATCACAGCTCTTTATCAAAGTTGCTGTAACCAAAACACAGATAGTGAGCAGCATGCCAGTTCTAGAGCTCTAGAGAGTGAATGTCAGATAAGACTCGTGCCAGCGGGCATCTGATCTATAGATGGGCTGATGGTCAATTCAAAATGCAATTAATGGCACCTCACTTTAAATGTATTTAACCATTTACTTAACGAACTGTGCCAATTCCAAAGTATTTTTAAATTAATGCTACATATATTAGATAAATGTAAACTCAAATCGACAACTGCATTGCTGCAATTTTGCTTAAAACTGCATTTCAGCATTATTTTCATTTGTCGGTTTTAACAAACTGACTTAAAAATATAAATAAGCATAACATAAATACACTACGCAAATGTGAATAACATATAAAGAAATATATATTATATTTTACAACGTTTAAGAGGGTTTGTAAGATTTTTAATGTCTTACGCTCACCAAGGGGGAAAATATTTTATCAAAAAATATTGAATCTGAATAGATTACAGACTGCGATTTCTTCTATTTAGCATTCTTTCACAAGGGTCTGCATGTCACAGATCAGTCTTTACGCACACAGTCTGAGACAAACACTGACCCACTCTGAGACACAATCTGTCTAAACACACACACAGACACGGTGTGAATATGGGACCAAAGCCCAATTAACAGACACATATACCCCCCACCCATCATTTCCAAAAAAAGAAAAGTTTATCCCCAGCCACACATCCTCAGTTGGCCTCAGTTTCCCGCCCAGGCTCAAGCACTTGATTGTAGACATGAAGAAGAGAGGCTAAAGTCAGAATCTCCAGGGATGAATGATTGAGCAGAAGAGAGAAAGAAAGGGGGTGGGAAAGAGAGACAGAGCTGAAAAGAAGAACCTAACAATAGTAGAGACAGGACAGGCTGTTAAATAGGAGTGGGGTGGATCATGCTAGGACAAACTAGACAGAGAAAGAAAGAGAGAGAGAGAGAGAGAGAGAGAGAGAGAGAGAGAGAGAGAGAGAGAGAGAGAGAGAGAGAGAGAGAGAGAGAGAGAGAGAGAGAGAGAGCAAGACTGAAACAAAAGATAAATTGTGTGCGTTTCAGACTGCCTTCTGTGGCTCAAAAAAGTGCAAATAAAAGTGTCTGGGAAAACAAGTCACTCAGGGCATCTTACACACGTGTAACTTTGGGCACATGTTTTCACAATAACACACTGTGTTAATAAAGACATACAACCATAAAGCGTACACAATGGCTGAGAAGCACACTACATCACGCAGAGAGCGCTGATGTACATATGTTCCCATGTCAGCACAACACTGAACCCAGGGTGGCTCATCCGTCACGTTAAAAATAACCAGACCACTGTGACAGCACAGTATGTGTGTGTGTGTTGGTGCTTTCCACCTCAGTAACAAAGGAAGCCTATAGAGGTCATGTCAAATCAAACTTGTTCACAATTGCTGTGTCTGGCCTTACAAACTTTAGTCACACTTTCTTTCCAATGGGATCTTAGTTCCTAGTCATCATAACACACATCAATAACTTGTCGACGAAACCTCTCAGAAGTCCACCCTCCCCCACCCCCCACCCCCCGGATTGCGTATCACTTCTGCTTGTATTGTTGTTTGACTGGCCTAGTGAACGGTCTATTTGCATGAGTGTGCATGGAGTCGTGGGATGCCACCATCGGCCTGATCCATCCGTAGCTGTGGCAAATGTCCAAGCCTTTTTGTAGCCATCAGACGTGAGGAAAGGAGGAGTGAAGAGAAAGCAGGAGGGAGGGATGGAGAGGCTGAGACTATAGATTAAATTATGCATGCACATTTTCCCATTCATGGAGACTTCTACGGACAAGGACGGAGGAAGCAGAAGGGGGGAACCAATGACATTCTGCCATATGTAGCTCCTGTTGAGAGGAACACTAATGAGGTGACACTCAGTGGTTGGAGTCAAGCCAAAACAATCCATTAACTCTGCACAAGTAGTTAAGAGGAGGAGAGATGGGGAGGGGAATGGATTGAGAGAAATGAAGGAGAAGAAAGGCAGAGAGAGAGAGAGAGTTGTGAATGACATGATGGGAGGCCAATGCCTGTATGGAGTATGTTTGGAGTATGATCAGTAGTAGTATAGTGTTTGTGAAAATTAGCGTAAAAATACACATTTTCAAAGTCAAAGTCAACATATGTGCAATGAAAGCTTACCTTAAAGGAGAAGTCAGGTGTGATACTGACCTAAAGTGTAATGAATCATGATAACGAGTGTGAACTTACCTTTGATAGCTCATCTCGGCTTGTCCCCTGCACTTTGAAATCTGGCACTAGTTAGCCGATGCTAAAAACAGGTTGTTGCTGAGGGTGGATCGGGCATTGGACTAGCCATGTAAATAAATCACTGTTTTACATCATTTACGAGGCACAAAGTAGCTCCACACTTCATTGGTAGACTTCCAAGGGCCCTGACATTTAAAACGAGACATTGAGAACTTTGAAAAAGCACTGGTAGTTTATTTACAAGAAGATTTATACAGACAGTACCTGCAGGAGATTTACCGGTCGCCACCATCTTGAATTTAGTCACAATAAGTCGAGTGACAAGCAGGAAGGAAACTAAACTACTACTTCATAAAAATCAGTAGCTATATCGTCCGACATCCTTGCAATTGTCAACTGTCTGCACTAACTCCAGTCCAAAAGTAACGCGAGTACTCACGTGACTTATCAGGCTGTAGTTTCCTTCCTGCTCGTCACTCGACTTATCGTGACTAAATTCAAGATGACCGGTAAATTTCCTGCAGGTACTGTCTGTATAAATCTTCTTGTAAATAAACTACCAGTGCTTTTTCAAAGTTCTCAATGTCTCGTTTTAAATGTCAGGGCCCTTGGAAGTCTACCAATTAAGTGTGGAGCTGCTTTGTGCCTTGTAAATGGTGTAAAACAGTGATTTATTTACATGGCTAGTCTGATCCCCAATCCACCCTCAGCAACAACCTGTTTTTAGCATCGGCTAACTAGTGCCAGATTTCGAAGTGCAGGGGACAAGCCGAGATGAGCTATCAAAGGTAAGTTCACACTCGGTATCATGATTCATTACACTTTAGGTCAATATCACACCGGACTTCTCCTTTAACCCAACACTAAAAACGCAATACTCATGGCTCTAGACACTCAAAGAACAGTATGAGTCTCAACTTAACAGCCAAAGATTTCTGTCTGAATGTGTATGGACATAGTTGCGGCGCTTTAAAGAGAATGAATTTAAAGGAGCAACTTCTACAAGATGGTTATACCGAGCAAACTGTCTAACAGGTAAAGTAACAATAACAACTAAAAATTATATTAATAAAAAGTTAAATAATAATTTTAACAATTAATAAAAGTAATTAAATCAAAACCAAATTCATAAGAATAAAACTATTTGTCCTATTACGTATTAGTCAGTCATTAAATAACTAAACTGACAATTGTGAAAAGCCAAATCTGTAAACTAAGACAGACTATGTTGTCTTCTGTTTATATCTCATATTTTCTCGGTTGGAAGAGTGCAAGCTAAGAACAAACTTTTCTCTTTCAGAGAGTGTTGGCATACACAGTGCAAGTCCTGGCAAGAATTAACCTCTCATGTGCTGCACAGATCACAGCTCTCAATGTTTATTGCTCAAACTAAAACTAATCATCTAAAGCAATATTTTATGCTCTTTCTATCAGTTACATGCTCAGCAGAGCACTATTCTCAAAAAATGAAAAATTAAAAGCTAAATTAGCATTGCTCACACATCTGTGCATGCATACTTGCACACTCACAGTGTGAGAAGAAATCCTGTTCAACCACTTCGCTATGCTTCCACTGTCAGGACATGTCATAATAAGTGTATCTTTCTTGTACACAATGTGCAGTTACTCTCCTTAAAGCTAAATTCACATGAACAAAATAATGGCATGCTGAGGAATGCTGATTTAGACAATGTTGAAGTTATTACTCCATAGTATAGAATGTTCAGTTTATGCTAGCACTCTAGGTGAGGTGACATTTGCATACTGGAACAAATAAACCAGAGCAGGTTAGTCAGGATCTACACCAGCATGCTTCAGGGGTTTCTGTGGTTTGTTAAAACAATTAACAGTGTATTCTTTAGATTTGTTTAAAAATAAGTTACAAAAACTGAGAAACTCTTGAGGACACACTTGTGGCTTTCACTAAAGTCAAATATTTCTAAATTCCCAAAAAACAGACTGGCGTTGCACTCTATGTTGCAAATTTTATGCACGTTCACGAGCAATGTACAAATATATTTTAAAAATAAACTAATATTTTTTCTTTACGATTGCCACTGAAACTGATTTTTATAACCTTGTAACCAATGTGCAGAAATCGTTTTATTAATTGTTCAATTAAAATGGTAAGTTACTTTACCAGTTAACAAGGTAACGAAGTTGCATCATGTATCAGTAGATCCAATATTCAAGAACTGATTACAAATGAAAAACAGAAAGAGAAATATTGGTGAAGAAAATCAGTAAAAATTGTGTTTCAAACCCAGTTGTTATGTACAAGCTGCTAAATTGGTTACCATAAACTATATTAAAATGACATGTCCACTGACATTTAACATTAACAAAATCATCATCTTATATTGCATTAGAGGCTGTGGCCAATATTAACATGCACTGATTCACACTTTAATTCTAAAATCCAAAGGAAAAGCATATCATTCACACACTTTTGACTTACTATTTTAACACACTATGATCTGGATTGTGGTCATTCTAGTCTTGCGTACTATTTAGGATGGACAGAATGCAAGTTGGGATGCAGGTTGGAAAATCAAACAGTACATCATCCCTTATGCAACTGAGTTTCCTTCAGCTACAAGTCATCACAGTGCCAACCTCAGCTGATAGCCAAGCTTCTGTTTTTGGTGAGGGCCAATGGGGTGTCAGCTCAAGCATGAGAAGGCGGGGCAATGTGCCAGCACAGTAGAGAAGTAGTACCCAAGTATGGCCTCACTCCAGCTGGGCCAGAGGCGACAGACAGCCACTGTTTAGCACCCATATACACACACAAACACACACACGCAACCTAATTAGGATGTTGAGGGAATTATTGGATCATATAATGCCACATCTAAGGCGAGATCTTGGCCCGAAACAAAGAAGAAACAAAGCACACACTCATTTAGACAGCTCCACTGGCACACGTTTCTGGAACAAGATGGGAGGAAACCCTGAGTTTAATGTGTCATTACAAACATAAAAACTGACTCCCAACATAACCAACAGATGTATGAGCACCACTAATTTCAGTGCACACAGACGCAACCTCAGCCAGGTCTAAAATAGAGGCTGCAGGTGTCTCTTAGTGCAACAGAAATCTATTACCTGTAAACCGCTCTTGACATTCAGTACCTTGTTCTCACCTACATAAAATGCTGAATTATGAGTCCTTATGTCCCTAGTTTAGTCAGATAGTCCCTTAATTAATTGGAAACAGGCTTCTGGTGTCATGAACAGATCTCCATAAGCCAATATAAGCTAAGGGATCGAATTTAAAAAGCATGCATCGAGACAAATATCACTGTTGACTGTGGCTTTAAAAGGTGAGTCCTTGACAATAAGTAATCCTACCAAGTTTGTTGTGTCAGCTACTGTTAGAAGATTTGACTTTCTTTACATCAATATGCCTAATCATGATATCCCAATTTTCTCTGGAATAGTCTTTAGCTTGATGCCTGAATCTGTCAGAAGCAGATCAGAAAGAGCAGAGCTCCCTGCAGCAGATGTCTTTTTTCACTTCCATCACACAGTCCTTCTTCTGGACCCCCTTCATCATAAACACCCTCCTGTCAGGTATGTATCAACTGCTCTTACCTCTGCATCATGTACTGTTGATATGCATCTGAGCCTTCTGTGGCATGGGATCCAATCCTGCTCCTTGAGGTCCAACGTCCTGCAGAGCTCAGCTAAAAACCTGCCCCAACATGCCTGCCAGGAAGTTTTTTGGTAAAACCTGAAGACCTCAATTAGCTGGTTCAGGTGTTTAATTAGGATTGGAGCTAAACTCTGCAGGATAGTGGCCTTCTAGGAACAGGATTTGACACCCCTACTCGATGGTGACCACTGAAAAATTATACATATTCAAGAATCAAGTCTCTAGAGCCTTTTTCTACAAAAGGCCCAAGAAGTGCCTGAGATAAGAATCTTAAAGACTGTAACATGCTTACCTCATAGCCAAGCTACGGATGTAAAAGAAACCATATATATATATATATATATATATATATATATATATATATATATATATATATATATATATATAATACCATTCTATATTATATATAATACCATTAAAGTATTACTGAGATTAGCATGATTTGGTCAATAGTGGCTGTAACTATCAGGTACTGTCTTTCAGTAGGTGTATGTGACATAACTAAAGAAAAAAAACCAGTTGGAATTCCTTGAAATCCATCATAACCAAATGTATTTTTATCATGTGGCCAATCAGTGACCTTATCCATTGGTTCCATCTCTCGAAATTTGTCGCCAAAATCAAACTGTTTTTTTTTTTTTTTTTTTTTCATTTACTTTTTTTCTGGGACAGTTATGTAATTGAGATTCTTGAGAAAGCTGTCATATTTAAAACAAAAAGCTTCAGTTTACACTATTTCTATTTGGCAAATGTAGTAAGTGCATGAAAACAGCTTGCAAAGGCAGAATGGTGTTCCCCTGACAAAGCCTTTCCTGTGAAGAGTGTCAGAAAGCCAGCGGTTTATGATTAATACAGGCATAATAAGGCAGGGTCTCTTTTCACTCTGGAGAGTGCACATGACCGCTGCAAGGTCAGCAAGCAGGCGATCGGCCAATTGACCAGTCTTGCCGCAGCAACTGTCCAACGGTCTCAAAGAACTCTGACTAGCTCACCAGAATGGAGCGACGCAATTCCATAATTCACGTGGCAGGATCCCTCGTCCCTGGCAGATGCTCAGGCAGGCAAATCCACCATGTGCTTCTTTGGCTTGCCGGGGTGGCCTTGAGCTTCAACAGTAACATGTGGTTTGGCTCCAGTGCTCAGTTTATATGGGCGATGGTAAGAAGAGGAACTGCTAAATGAATTTCATATTCTGTTCTTCTAAAACCATAAACAATTTTACACAAAGCCTGGCATTAAAGAACGTGGTCCTGGCGCAAAATGAGGAATGCTTCCAATAACAAACCTATTATGCAAACAGCTTTGTCTTCAACCTTCTGTAACCTGCAAATCTCTCTCTCAAAAAAAAAAAAAAAAACAGAGGACGAGATCTACTTCTAGTAAAATGTCTCAAGAAACGTCTCAATAATGTTCAGCAGGTCATTTGAGAGTGCTGCCTGAGAGATCACAAAAAGAAAATACTGTTTATTTTCACAGTTCCTCTAAATGTTGTCTTTCAGGTTTTTATCAATTCAAAGTAAACATATACAAGGATAAAAGAAGGCCTTGTAACTTCTTGTAAGAAGTTACAAGACCATCAAGCAAACATGTTTTTATTAGGGCTGTCAAAATTAACGCGTTAATAGCACGTTAACGCAAATTCATTTTAACGGCACTAATTTTATTAATGCGCGATTAACCCACTACCTAGCCCATAGTTAAAGAAATGGATGCACGATGCTGCCAACCTAGCGAAAAGTGTCTAGCAACAATACATAAACACATAATTGGACAAACCTAATATAGTTTCTGAGGCTCTTCGGTTTTGCTGAACGTGCGTGAGGTCTTCCAATGCGTACGCACCTCCCTCTCTTTATATCTGCGTCTGCTCTGTTCAGCGAGCGGCAGTGGAGCAGCGCTTTCAGTTAAAACAGATGTTATGTTCATTCCAGTGCTTGAAGTAGGCCGGTACGCAGGCACTTCTGTATTTTATCCTTTTGCGTACGTGCACTTTTTCGTGCGTACCGGCACTTCTGGCATATTTAATGAATGCAAGCGGAGTCGGGCTACGTTAGGATTGGTGCTGTGGGGTTGATGCGTAAAGCCACATACGAGTATGCACGTGAAAACGGCGATATCATATGCACGCTAAAGTTAATTTTAACTTATTAATAGCACGCCAAATAGAAACAGAAAGTCGTGCTAGTGCGCATTTTCATGAGACCAGGCTCTCCAATCAGTACATTATAACCAAAACAATACATTAAAAAATAAAAGAAGCAGGTTTTTGGGATCACATAACTTTAAATGGGTAAACTCCTAAAAAGTCAAAGGATCCTGAAGGCATTCAAAAAGGAAATTAAAAACAACGATAATAATGCAGAGAATAGTGACTTATGTCCAGATGCCGGTAAATGATTCTTTTCAGTGATAGAATCATGATCATAATTCAGGATTTTTTTCAGTTATTATTTCATATTACTTTGGTTTTCTGATAACAGAAATATTAAATCAAAACAATGGAAACAGTTTTGTTGAGAACTTGGCTGCATTAAATTACAGTATGTGGGCACAGAGAGGCAAACAAATGTAATAATAAATGTAGATTTTGCATGTTCAGAAGCAGTGAGCTGCCCTGTCCTGCAAATAATGTAAACAGGCTTGTGTAAGTAAATTGCTCAGTGCAAAGAAAGAGAAGTAATGGGAATCTGGTGTTTTTTCATGTGTCTAATAGACATGAACAAGTTATTTGAAAAACATCTATGACATTTGAAACAAGTTAGTCTTCATGCTCTATGTCAAGTATGGTTTCACTGATAATAAACACATATTTGCTTAAAGCATCCATATTTGTCCATGCCAATGTTGATTAGAGTATTAAAAACTTTAAAAAGTATTAATTTAAGGTACATTTAGAACAGATAAAAATGTGCGATTAATCGCGAGTTAACTCATGACAACCATGCGATTAATCGCGATTAAAAAAATGTAATCGATTGACAGCCCTAGTTTTTATAAATCATACTTTGTCTAGAAGAAAAGTTACAGCAGGCGTTCATGCACACAGTGTGGCAACGGCTACCCTCCCTGGCTTTAGGGGATGGAATGCAAAAGGTCTTTGTGTGCGGTTTAAATTTTTGGGGCAGGTTGCCAAAACGCTAAAATGATATAAAGAACAATGCCAAGCTGTCATGCAGACAAATTCAGTGGAGGCCTGTTAATTCTCTTTCACCTACAAAGGTGGCATTTCTTAACAAACATCCTAGCAGACACCTCTCAGATGGAAAGGAAGCTGAGGAAGGCTTAAGAAAAAGGGAAAGAACTCAAAGCAGCGTTAAAAGGCCTGAGATGTTAGTTCATGGTTTTTGTTCACATGACCTCAAAAGGCAAGTTCACATGTTAATCACATAAGAGCTCTTTTGTGCAAACGTTGTAGCCTCTCCTTCATAAGAATGAAGTGGCGGATGGAACTCTTAGTCCCAACAGTCAACTTTTCCAAGAGGCAACTCAGGAATTTCCCATCCGGCATTTTTTCTTCTCCTGTTGTTTTTTCTCCCACTTCCTCTGTTCTTTGCAACTCTCTACTTGACCTAACGTAAGCAGACATTTTTTCCCTTAACAGCCAAACCTGTCACCTTCCGTAGTCCCAGTTTCTCTTTCATTAACAGTTCCGATCAATGGGTCAAAGGTGACCGCGTTGTCACAAGTGGGATGTGGCAGTGCTCTTCTCACACACGAGTCGATAAGACAAAAAACATGAAGGAGAGAGGGGTCTTCTTCTTTGTGTTTTGTGGGATTCAGAGGCAGGGTTCCAGGAAAGGAGTGAAGAAAAGGAAGCTTTGGAAAACAAACCGATGCGCTTACTGCACATGGTGTGATGTGATCTAGTTTTTCAAACACAGAGCAAGGCACCCCTGAAGATCTCCAGTGCACAAACGCATTGCCACTGTTCTAGACAACACACACATTGTTTCCATTCAGTTACTGCTGCACGTTGGGAGATCAGGGCTCAGTGGCACACCCTGTCTCTTCACCTCAAGAAGAATTCTAATGGCCAGAACACTTTTAAGCTTTTTTACAGCCCAGGTATGCTACCATCATGTGTATTAATTATTATTGCCTTCAGCAATTTTCCATCGTCTGAGGAAAAACCCAGCTACATTTTACTGCCTCTTTTATGCCCTGTATGGCACTGCTATAAACACATAAACGTTTGATCAGCTACCTTTTCATTTCATTACAGAGTAAAACTGCATACCTCACAAATGGAAATGGATCATTTTAACTGTAATATAATTATACAACGGTATAAGGTATATGTGGTTCCTGACCAAAATATCCCTCCTGAAAAGTATCCAAATTCATTTTAATTTAGAAATTAAATACGTGATCAGAGATGTGAAGAGATTTGATTCATTCTTTTTTTTAATGAGCATCCTGTTATCGACCCAAAAGGCAATGATAACAAATGCCTTCACTCACCACTGGGTGGTTATTTACTACATGTTCATAGCTATTTTAGTAAATAGTTTATGGGGACACTAATAAATCTAGGACCAAACCAGAAATAGCAATGTTTTACACACTCAGCAGCAAGTTATCTTGATGCTCTTCTAGCTGACATGTGGGAATATACTGCCCGCTTATTTCTAACCAATTAGCAAGGCTTTTGCAAATGTAACTAGACTGTAACCAGTGTAAGCAACAACAGTCCAGAAATTTGTTCTCCCCAAAATAAATCTTGTTGCTTTACAATATTAGAGACTGAAGCTCAAGTGATATTCCCCTAGCGCTTCCCTGCAGAGGCTGTAAAATGTTATCTGTGCCGGGCCTGGACATGCCATTGCATCATGGGAACTAGAGGGGATATCAAAGAGCCGCCATTGGATCCGACACACTAATACACACTTTTGGCAACTGTTTGCATGTACGTTGGCTCTCAACCTTAAATACTGGACTACTTTTTCCTTTAGAAAGAGGGACTTTTTTCAAATATTCCCTAGAAGTAAGGTCAATCTTGCTGCTGACACCAGTGGCAGGCGTCAGGCAGCAGGGCTTCGGCCACATTCCCAGGCGGTTGGCAGAGGTGCTGCAGCATTTCCCATCCGTGGCCTAGGGCCACAATCCAAGCCACTCGAGCTTGGCATGCCTCACCTGGAACACCCCATGCCTCCATTCGTAAACATTTACTATGGCAAACCCAAGAGGCCATAGTGTCACATCACTACAAGTACAGTAAAACAGATCCTCTGCAAAGCTAAAGCAGATACAGAAGGAAAATGCTGGGGGAAGGGCCTTTATTTAAGCTTTTTCATGCTGAGCACACAAAAAGCAGGGCATACAAGGTGGGTTTTTTATCATTTGAAGGAATTATACAGATCGTATGTCACCATATGGAATTCCTTTTACACATAATGCATTTCCTTCATGGAGACAGTCTGTGAGAGGCTATATAACATGTCTACAGGGAGCACTTTTTAGGACAGAAAAAAAACTCTAGTGACTTGCAGTGCTCGTGGGGTGGGGGTGGGGGAGGGGGCCTCCAGCAGGGGCGGTCTCTTCTCGCTGAAGAGAAATATGCCATATGCACTCGTTGAACTGGGGCCTGTGCAGGCTCCTCTCAAGGTTATTAGAAAATCCTGCACACCAAGTAGCCAGTGCAAAAACAAACAGTGCAGAAGCAAACTCCAAGAGACTTCAGCCATGGTCTCTGACTTGCTGGGAACTTTTTTTAATAGTCCTACACAGTTACATTTAAATCTTCCTGATGACTTGCATAGAAGGAATTTACCTATTTGTCGTATCGGACGCCTCATAAAGGCAGTGATTTGTCTCTACCCCATATAGCTGAGCTGCTGCCTTTGACACAGAGCTTCCTTCCCCTTCAAAGCGGCAAGCGCCGGGGCAGAGCATCCGTTGCTGTACCCCTGGGCCCTCATCCACACAAAGGTAGGAAACGTCAGCCACAGCGGTTTGCATTGTGACCAAGTCTCTAAATCACATCTTGTTTCATGCACTGCTCTTCACGCAAGTTTCACAAGAGGAAATTATAAACACAACAGTGGCTTGTAAAGGTATCTGCCCACAGCCATTAGAGCACTCGAGAAAACCAGGCAACTAATTTAGTAACGCCACGGCCTATTTCAGTGGCATCGAATTACAGTGATCTGTAAAAAAAGCCTGCAATATCTACAGACAAAAAAAAAACTATCGGGACTGTAAAGAAACTATCGGGAGGATAGGTGAATCACAGACGAGTTTAGATAGCTTCACTAGCTGAAAGTTTATTAAGGATTAATCAGCAGTTAAAACAGAATCTTGACGTCTAAATAAAAGAATATGCCACAGTAGAAATCATTTAATGATATTACAAGCTTACTTGTACTGGTACGCAGCAAAGTATATGAACTGCTGGGGGATTCCTGTCAGCCTGCTCTCATTAGGGGGTGGTTAACCTGTCAACATTTCTCCCGTGGTCTGAATAGAGGCCTACCTCAATAGGCAGTAAATAAACAAGCAGGTAGATGAATTGGTTCCTTTGCATTAACAGACCATTAGCACCTCGTAAAGAAGCTCTTTTCTGTTTTACTACAGATTAACCCCCGTCTTCATAAAACCAGGCCCAGGAACTCATCTGCCACAGGTATCTAGAACTCACAGTGGGAAAGGGGTTTCGTGATATCAGCCTAAGGAATCTCTAAAAGACAGTAAAAGAGTAGGACATTCAAGAGGAGGTCATTCATATTCACTCAATCATGGCCCATGCCATAAATTCTTGCAGTGTGCAGGGAAGTAAACAACTTCATGTACCTGGTAAAAAGGTCTTTAGCACATGTGGTCTTGCGATAAGAGCACACAGCTGAAAGAAGCTTAGTCAGTTTCAGGTGCTTTTAACACAGTCCGCTAAGTAGAAGATAAACTAGGTCATAAATATGATGACAAAACAAAAAGGCTTTCCAATACAGTAAAGGAACCTCAGATGCAACACATAAGCAAATATGGATCAGATATCACTGGTAAATGTTTACTCAAACTGTTCAAATTCACAAGTGACTGTGGGTGAATGCTCCTTGGATTAGCTGTGGTTTTATTAGCTTTATTATCATCTCTGGCTGCTCTTTGACAAATATGCCATTCTTATTAAAAGTTCTTGAGTGCTTCTTCTGAAAGGGGAGGGATGAAACAAAGGCAATAACTAATCTTTTTTTATTGGAAGTTGTGATCACTCCACTAGTCGGGCTGACTGATAATATGCCACTAGCACAACTTACTGTACACAACCCTCCCAACTATCTGAAGTGGGCAGGCTTAATGACAAACCAGACAAACTTGATGGAACATTTCAGCAAGTAAACGATTTGCTATCACCTTATTTAACATTGGCAGCTGCGACTAAAGCTCAGTGAAAGACGTCTGGAGCGTTAACCCTTAGTGCACATGAGGCAAAATCCCTGAGCTGCTGTGTATTTGAATCAGCACTTCATAAAACACTTGCCTTGGTCATGGGAATAAGCAATGAGTGCTTTAAATGACCAAAGTAGTTTCATTAAAAAACATGGCTACAGGATTTAAAATAGTGATAATCAGTTCTCCATAGAGCTCTTTTAAAGTTTTTCTTTTTTGCAAATAACTGAATAATGACTTTAGCAGGTAAGTCACATTCCCTGAGCAGTACTGAGTACTGAGCAGCCTCCAGCACTATACACATGCAAGAAAAGTGTTTTATAGACTGGTGATATCTGGCCTTTGACATATGAACTGTTTCCTGTCATGTTGAAAAGTGACAGTGGTAGCAAGAACACTAAATGCTGAGCCACGTTAGCTGCATTAGACCCTACTGTGTCCCTTCTGCTGGGCCATTTAATCATACACCTGAACAACATAGGCACAGTTAGGGCTAGGGCTGCTGTTACAATTATTAGCATTTTTGATTATTCAATGAATGAGGCAAAAATGTTACTACTTTTGCATTAGTTTTCGATTGGCATGCCTTGGAGATAATAGAGAGAGATTTTTTTTTTTTTTTTTTTTTTGTGGAAGGCAAGCAACGCCCTAAATTCTGTTTGAAGAACATCATTGTGCTGATAGTTAGTTAGGAAAGAGGGCCAAGGATAATATTAGGCTAGCATGCTATGATAAGTGGCAATAATAAGATGTGTTATGATTGGCAAACTATATCAAGGTAAATGACCATCCAATGGCTAAAGTAAACATTCAGGAAGTATTTTACACTCAACTGATTGTACACTCAACCTGATTTCCTCAGTTAACCTGGAACAAGGAAATAAATTCTCTACTTCTTAAGGTTTTACATTGTCCTGTCTCTTTTCCTGTAACTCAGCCACATCAAACAGTGTTTCCTTGTGGTAAGACTTGAAGTCACTTGATGTCTTGATGTCATGATGTCAATGCCAGTTTCACTTTTTACCAGTACAAGAAGGTAATAGAAGCAGTCCAGATAGCACTAAGCTAACTCTTAAAAGCTGTCGATCATGTCTAAGTAGGGCCAATTCTTTTAGAACACATGAAAGCCATGGCGCTAGACCCGGTTTACATTCTGTCTTAGTGGTTTGTACTGTGTGGAAAGAGGATAAGCATCAGCCTCATTTTATCTCTCCAGCAGCACTCTGTAGAAGACATAAACATTTGTGTAATCAGGTCTTAGAGGCCTCTGTTGGAAAAGGGGTGAAGGCATGCTGTCAAGATGGGAGGTCATTACAGTAGGCTATACTCCAGCTTAATAAAGAGTTGATGCTTAAAAAAATTAGATCAAAATTGTGTTTTAAAAATTAATTTAAGTCTTACAAAAATAAACCCCTCACCAAGCCCTACTACCCTTGCTGGCCCACAAACAACAAGAAGGCACTCAAGTATGTTCTCTCCACAAGTTTAATACCAACTCAGACTTATTAAGCTTTGCAGAGTGCTGAAAATCTCTGTTATACCTGGCAGATGACAGACATGTGTATGTGAGATATATCTACTCATTCAAGTGCAGCGACCAGCACAGCTCCAAATGCCAAGCTTATCACAAGTGCAACTGTATGACTAACTTTCAAAAGCATCCATGGCAGTCTTCCATGTCTGCTATACTTTACAATTAACACAAAATAAAGTTAATAAGTAAGTATTGCAACTAGTAGGGACAAAAATATGACATAGGAGTACAGCTAGTAATGCTTTACAATAACTTTAATTTGTTAACATTAATGTGCAACTTTTATACAACAATTCTGTAATTACTTCCAACACTTGAACTACAGGCAATTCACAGCCATGCTGATATTCAGTAAGCTTTCCTCTTACTTGTGCAATGCTGTTCAATTATGTCATGCACATTTCGCTGCAACCAATCATGTTTTGCCAGCATAAACACACATCTGACTGCCAACCAAATTCCTGAGCATGTACATGCTGACTAACATAAGACAGCAACGGTGCCTCAAATGGGGCTAAACGAGTCACCATGTTCTCAATCATCTCATTACCAACCGAGCGAATGCGGCCAAGAATCACATCACACACACTGCAGTCTATGTAATGCAATAACTTGAACTAATAAGTTCAGTACATGCTATTTTACATGCTGGGTCTTATTGGGTACAGACGATAAAAGACCACTACAGAACACTAAAAAAAAGCTAAATAAAACAGAATTCTTATACAATCGAAGCAATTCCTACACTCCTCCTTTAAACAAAACCAGTGCCATGTCCTGTAAACATGAGTAAGAGGACATTTGGTTGGTGAATGAGTCTTTAGTTTGTTGTCCTGCAGGGCAGCAATAAAATAAAAAAAGGACAGAAAGAGTTAAACACTGGGAGTCTCTCAAGCTTGACAGTCATGTATACAGTGCAGCTTACAGCTATTCAGCAGGTGACTCTCAACCCTTTAGCCTGGTATGCAGCTCATTTCCTGATTACAAGTACATGCAAGTGAAGCTGTAAGAGAAAGAGAAAGGTTGAGTGTGATGGTGGGAGAGCAATGTTTGGTTAGTGGCGGTATACATTAGCCTAGCTTTCAGTGCTTTAAAGGAACACAAGTACCAACCCCTCTGGACACACATCCCAGTGGAGCGTGTGGGATTTAACGGCTTCTAAGAACAAACACAAGTTTTCCAATGGACTATTTAGAAGTCAAATATAGGTGTGTTCACTACTTTACAGATCACGGGAAAGCTTGTGAACTTTGTTAAAATTACTAGCAAAAAACTAGCAATGTGCAGAACTAGTTAATTTCAAAGTTTACTAGTTGGCTTATTGTTTCTATCTGACTTGTATCCACCTTATTTTTCATTGAGGAAATAAGCCGCTTTCTATGAATGTGCGAGACTTCAGATTTATTAGCCGATATAGGGAAATAACGAGAATAACTTCAAAGTAAGGTAACGAGAAAACTGTTTGCGCTAGAAACCAGTGTGTTTATAATTTTGACAATACATTAAAAAAATATGGTAAAAAAATACGACGCAAAGCGAATGACACCAGAAGCCAGACACATTAACTTTACAAATGCAATAGACTCTATAGTTTATTTATTTTATATTTATAAAAATGAAACATTTGTGGTGAGATGTTAAAAACAGTGTTCTAACAGTTGACCTTTGTACCATGAAAACGATCGCAACATAGAGGACCAGCATACAATGCACTTGCTTTAATATCATGGGTGCAAAATCAGATTCTGTATAGCTTCAAATACCACCATGTCTTTTCCTGTCCTCATCTCTGCTTTCAATTTGAAGTCTGGAGAAACATAATGGCCAGCGTGTTTTTTGCGGTTGGCTGAAGCATATGGTGTGTGGTAGCGTGTGGCTTCCACGCTCGGGTGACAGGAAAAGATTGTGAGATTTATTTCTGTAAAGTTACAACAATAGCGCTGGTTTATATTAGTGCCTGATTTGAGTGGAACGGCCTCAGCCACCAGAACATGAGACATGTATCCCCTGTGGAAGGGTCACACATCACTGAGCCACATGTTAAACATCATGTAGTGGGAATGATGATCTAGTAAAAAAATAATTGTAGCTTTCACTGAGGTTTATAGATGCATTATTTGAAGTTGATGAAATCAACACATTTTTCTACTCTTTTCTTTTGTGAATTATCAAATCTATCTGTCATTTGTTAATTGGATGGATGCAAATTGTCTTGGGCAAAATATCTATTGTACAACCATCATTACTTTTCTCCCACTCTTTCTGTGACATACCTACAAACCACCTTGTATATACAAATACAAAGCTGTCACTTCCTATTTCTCAATAAGAGCAAATGTAAGAACTGTTTGATCCCATCAGAGCTATTTTCACTCAAACTTTAAGCAGTATAATTACTATCCTTAAAATGTAAAACATGTGCTCTGCAACACTTTTCACCTGTGTTCAGGCTGCTTGTAGAGTTTTCAGTTTTCTTGTGTCTGGCTTCTCCCTTATCAATCCCCCCTGAGCTAATCTCTCCTCACAAAGCTCTCCATTTTGTGTTCCTTTCTAGAGATACTGTTACATGTAGCCCAGACACAACTTGCAGGGCTGTTGGTGAGGTGGAGGGAGAGCGCAGGGCCAATTAGCGTACTTCCGCCCTCCAGCAGCATGTGATACATGTGCACTCCGTTTACTCCCTCAGTGCGTGCTTTGTGCCGTACCACCGGAAGAGTGGGACGAGCAACCGGACGGTGAGAGGAGATGATGTCATTTGGCGGGAATGCAGATGGCCAGATCAGTGGAACATGGAATCGCATTAAATATTAAATACTTAATATTTCTGTTCCATATACAGACAACTTATTTTCTTGCTAAATGAGTGTTCATAGTATACCTTGCAAAGCAGGTCAATAAAATGCAATGCTTGTAGTATAAATGGCCAGTGCCAACGCACATATGATCTTGATTTTTGATGCTACATGAATCGACATTAGAAAAAGCATCAATGTGAGTCGGAAGTATTCACAAGCATTCATTTCATTTCCCACAAATGTAGCCCTCTGTATGTGTACAGTTCCAGTAGATGGCTATCAGCTAGACTGAGGGGACTTATCTCAAACGCAATTGTGCTATGATCTTATCTGTCCTGTGTGTGTTGTTTATCATTGTTGACATGGAGGCCTGGAGTGGAGTGTGAGGGTTTGGAGTTCCCCTGCACTGCTAATCTAGTGAAGTGAAATGGCCAAATGTGTGTGTGTGTGTGTGTGTGTGTGTGTGTGTGTGTGTGTGTGTGTGTGTGTGTGTGTGTGTGTGTGTGTGTGTGTGTGTGTGTGTGTGTGTGTGTGTGTGTGTGTGTGTGTGTGTGTGTGTGTGTGTGTGTGTGTGTGTACATGCTATTCATCACGTTGTGGGGACCAAATGTCCCCACAAGGATAGGAATACCAGTAGATTTTGACCTTGTGGGGACATTTCTTAGGTCCCCATGAGGAAACAGGCTTATAAATCATGCACAATGAGTTTTTTTGATGAAGTAAAAGTATGCACAATCTCCTGTGAGGGCTAGGTTTAGGTGTAGGGTAGGTGTAGGGCGATAGAAAGTACGGTTTGTACAGTATAAAAACCATTACGCCTATGGAATGTCCCCATAAAACATGTAAACCCAACATGTGTGTGTGTGTGTGTGTGTGTGTGTGTGTGTGTGTGTGTGTGTGTGTGTGTGTGTGTGTGTGTGTGTGTGTGTGTGTGTGTGTGTGTGTGTGTGTGTAAGTGTGTTTGTGACAGTTGGAGATGGGTTGTTTCGAGGAGCTTAATTTGACACAACATTTAGTCACCCCTCCTCACACACCTTCCAGAGATTACATGCTAGCTTTCTGGACAACCTCTCAGTTGACCACTGGCTTTAGGGTCATTCTACGTGTGTCTTCATTCTTCTTTCTTGGAAAAAGGGAAGGGGAAAGAAAGGAGGAATTTTCTCATATGCAGAGAAGGGAGGGACAAGAGACCCCTACACAGCAAGCTGGTATGGAAGACAGCGCAAAAGAGTGAGTGAGAGAGGGAGAGCTGACAGGATCTTTTCCTTAGAGGAGAGGAGTGATAGGCCCTGTGTTTACACAGGTGTTTTACGAGCTTAGCAGATTGAGCTGCGCGTTTCGCAGCATCTTATTATAAATACTGCAGTGCACATACACATACTGCACATCCAAACCACAAAATGCACAAAACACATAACTAAATATGTTTTACTTTAAAATAGAAAAATAATAACCTCTGAAAACAAAATGGCTATTATTATTGAGCTCATGACAGCTCTTGCAAACTTTTAATTGCTGCTAAAGATGTACATTGCACAAGCAACATTAAAGATAGAAGTGGCACTTTTTGTACATTCTATTCTTTGGCTAAGACTTAGACAAAAAAATTAGTAAGCACGTCTGTACGCACTGTCACTAGTATTCAACTGACTAAACCAACACAAACGAAACATTATCAGCTGATAACACACACTGTTCTGACCTTTGAACCATTTGATATGTGGGATCTTTGATGTAGCCAGAACCAGTTTTCACAATATACTGTATATACTTGCTTGTAAACTGTGTAAGCGGTCTGTCAATGAATAGCACAGTGTCTATGTCTAACCAGAGGTGTTTGAAACTCTGTGCTATTATATGTGTAGTGTACGTGGTCAGACTGAAGGAGGGTTATCTTGGCAGTCAGGCTTGTGATCAGGGCTGATGGGGGGCATGTAGAGGGGGCGAGTGGAAATTGTCCAATGAGCTGCATTCACTGCTCAGTTAAAGCAGATTGCTCTAAAAACAAGTACCAAACCACCATGAAACCAACTCTACAAACAACCATTCAGAGGGCTCTGAAAACAGTATTAATTAATCATAGTCAGCATTTTATTTTGAGCAATTTTTGGAACTCATTTTACTGTCTCCTTAGAATAAATAATTTATGCTTCCCATGTGTAAGACACAGATGATAATTGTAAATGTTCAGGTTTCTAACAGCCATGTCAAACATTGTCTGTAAACTGCATGAATCTCAAGCTATTTTATTGTAAAACATCAATGTACGCCTTATTTATTTTATATTATATAAATATTCAGATTTTAAGTTTTATTATAAAAAGATATTCCACTGCTTGACAGCCAAGCTCATCTTTCTCTCAAAGGAATTTAAAAGACTTCTGCATTGTATGTTACTGCCATTTTGTAGGCATGTCATTCAGTGTCAGAAGCAGAGCTCACCTCAGATTCAGTGGAATGCGGCTGTGGCTCCACCCACCATATGATTCTGCTGTATCTGCGAGACAAGCTGAAGGCAGATACCAACAGTGTGTTCACCTCAACAAGCCAAAACTACAGCTGCAAATATACTCACTGCGGTAATTGTTACCAAACACTTTGCTCTTTCACAGATTATAGCAAAATAAAGCCTGCATGCCAAATACAACACATCCTTTATACTTTGAGTTTGTGTGTATTAAACATGTTTAGTATGAGACAATAAATATGTAGACTAGCGAGAAGGTTTTTTACATAAACTTGCTCTTATGTACAAAAAAGCTCATGCAACAGCTCTAAGGCCTTTAGAGGCCCCAAGCAGGGGGTCTGTATCCTGTGCATCTTAAACAAACCTAGGCTCACATTAGGGATGCACCAAATGTTCGGCAACCGAAATTATACGGTTGAAAATAGGAAAAAAAAACTCTTCCGGTGTAAGCGAAATAAGCGAAAAGGCTAAATTATACAGAACAATGACGTGATGCGATTAAATAGATGCGCACACTAATGCAGCAAACATGTCGGCAAGACTGCATTTATTTGTACATTAAAAAACACATGCCTGATTCAAGGGGGTATTAAAAATGGCCAAAGAATACTATTTTACTAACTTATTCATTTTAAATTAAATTGTGATTTGTTGGTAGGCTATAATGTCTACTAGAATGTTACAAATGTTTAGTGTTCAGTAAATATTTTTAAATTGTTGTTTTGTAATTTTTTTTATTTTTTGAAAAGCAAGACAAAACTGTAAACATTTTGGCTATTTAATTTATGCAATGGTGAAAAAATTGGCAAAATACATTGGGGGAAAACACGAAAAACTGTGTTGGGTAATCGGCCTTCGGCCCAGTGTTTAATTTTGTTCAGCTTCGGCCAAGAATTTTCATTTCGGTGCATCCCTAGCTCACACACATAGTCATAACACATAGTGATCCCACCCCACACTCTATAAATACACCTAACAGCCCTAATAGTCTATAATAATAATAATAATAATCTTACTGAGTTAAGTGTTAAACACTCAAACACACTGCAAAATGTAGCTATAACCACAGGCATACTAACAAACTAGTACAAGATGTCTAAAGACACTATCAGCAATAATGACAATGTCAGCACTAAAACTCAGCTTATATTGCAAAGATTTGTGAGTGACAGCCACAGTTAAATACTTGGACATTGGTATCCATACAGATTCTCAAATTTAATTAGATTCTGATTAACATTCGATTCAATTCTGATGAAAAGATTTTAGTTGGCCTACATATAAAAGGAATTTTCTCTCTGCTAATTTGTTATAATATATAGGACATAGTTTCAGACCGATTCAATTGGTAACTGGAAATAGTCTTCTTGAACTATTTCTTAAAAGAACCATTTCATAAGAGACATATGTTTCAGTAATCAAGCTACACTGGTCATGGTGCATGTTTTTGATTCACTAAAAAAGAAACCAATTAAAAGAGTCATATGCTTGTGTATTTATCTATTTTGATCTTGTTGGTTTTTGAGTGCATCCCAAAAGACATTTCTCTCTGTTTGTTTCCCTCTTTTACACTTAAACCTCTCATTAGTTGCTCTGCACACCTATAAGTACCAGCAGGCCGACAGACAAGTGTGTTGAGCTGTTTCACATACACTCACACACACACATACACCCACACACACACACCGACTGTAAACACTCTTTAAGGGGACGTGAGGCCCTATGCAAACACAGCAAGCTTCTATTGAGCTCTCTATTGAGACGGCTGCTGAACAATAGCAGGCCAGATCGTCTATCCGCAGATGTGTGTGTGTGTGTGTGTGTCTGTGTGTTTTTTGCAGACGGTGTGAGTAAAATCCAATTATCAAGGCCACGGCATTAACATTCCTGCAGTCTGGCAGGTGACGGCAGAGTCTTTTCAGGCTGTAGGGCCGCCACACCCCGACAAAGGCTGGTGATGAAGATGTATAGACGCAGTGCGGCGGTCCCGCAGGGGTGTGCTCACAAACACAAGGCCATTCTTAAGGAATTCATAGCTTTTGTTGGTGTAGTACAACAAGACTGTCTGTGTCATTTGACTACATGGCGGCTTACGGTGAGAGCTGGAGTTTCTTTGTGCAGACACAGCAGACAAGATAAGGGAGAAGTTTTTGCACTAGGAAGTCAAATTCCATTACAAAAATAAACTACTGTCAAGGAAAAAAACATGAATGAGATCTTTAATGAGATCTCAACTGTTTCTCATAGACAGTAACAAAATTATATTTAGAGCAAATTAGTTTCTTAGATTGTCTCCAAAAAAAAGGCTCCTCTAGAGTTGCAGAAAAAAATAAACAATCAAACAAACTGTGCTCAGATATGCCAAGATAAAGACTTCAGTCAGATCATTCAAGTCAGATCTCATTATAGAATGAACTTTGTCCCCAACAACAAAATGTAATTATCGAAACATGCTTTTTAAACTCAAATCGTTAGAGATGCACCATATCAGTGATAAAGATTTTTAAATTAATTGAAATTTGTCCCGTCTTCTAATGCTCACTTAAAGCTAAACTTTAGAAAACAGCAAAGGATGAATTAATACCACTTTCCAGAAAGAGTATCATAACAATACATTAATTTTTGGTACTTGCCAATACCGATCGCCGGTACCTGCATTGTATTTGTAATTTTTAAAACCAAACTAAAAGAACATGAATCATTTTAGTTGCCTTAATTTGTTTTGCAAATAGATGTTTCTCTTAGTTAGTTCATGCTTATTTATTCAGATTGAAATGCATTGTATGAGCTTCTGTTATTTTCACTGTTTATTCTATTGTTCTATCATATTTGTCATTTAATGGCACAGAGCCCATTTAGGTGCTCCAGTGCAGTGGCACAGTAATCACGCTTCACTTTCTTTGCTATTGACATATCTGACAGAATTACAAACTTTCCAGCAATGCCAGTGAGAAAGAGATGTGCGCTTGACAAGTGAAGCACATTGAGTGGATTAAGTGTGCAGAGACACAGAGACTTGTCAGCTTGCGCACAGCACCTATACAGGCACAAATACTGAATTTATCATGCAATCTTTAGAAATGTATTTAGTGTATTATACAGATGTAATGTCTAATTTAGTTTTAGTTAAATATTATTTTATATTATTTTCATTTATCTGCCATAACATAAAAATAATTGTAGGTTTATACGGTATACAGCATATCTCTACTAACTGTCTCATTTGTTTTGGTTTGTATTTCTGTATCCATATCACAGAAAACACAAAAATAATAGGACAAACATTTGAGATGATACAAAATTGATACTTATATTAAACACAAGCATAACATTTCTTAAACTATGAAATATACAACCTACCGGCAAAAACACATCAGATATTATTAAATAAATTCACCCCGATGACCCACTGAATATTAAGTGTCATTTTAACATTTCCCTATCTAGAGGGGATAAGTCTGTTGAGCTGTGTAATCACAACTATACATACTGTGAATTATACTGAGGTTGCTACAGTGGGTGTTCGTGACTGAGGGCATGTCACACATGCCAGTCTGTGTCCTGCCCTGAACTTAAGTATAAATAAAAAGAGAAACACACATACACACATTATCAGCATGCTTGAGCTCTTAAAGAGATTCTGATGCCATAATAGCTGTAAAATCCTGTGTGATTTATTATATAGCAGTGATGTAGCTGCTGACACAGCCTCTTACACACACACACACACACACACATTCTCTCACAGGGTGATCTGATCTCCTTGGGAGATGCCAGACGAGCGCAGCAGCAGAATGATTGGCGGTGGCCCTTTGTACTTTGTGAATCCGCAGGTGCAGCAGATCCCTTACTGAGAAGAACGAGTGTGTGTGCGTGTCATCACAAAGGCCTGTGCTGTTCTGCTTGCTGCACTCACACATCAGCTCATCTAAGATCAGATCCTCCTTTAAGAGCACCAGCCTTACCAGCTTTCAGCCAAACCACAGCATTAAACAAGGCTGACTGTCCAAATCCCACAAAATAACTTGAAAGAAAGAAAGAAATAACAAGAGCAAGAGCTTTCCTCTAAATGTTGAGGAATAAACATTTAATTTACACATTTATAGTTTATTTAGTTTATGATGAAGCCAACACTCTGAATCAGTACCGGTCTCTTGAAAAGGTGAATAAAATTAAAACGGATGCCAGGAGATCCTTGTGTAAATGTTATTCAAAGCCTTTAACTTCTCCAATTCTATCCAATTCAATGGGATCACTTTTCAAAACACAAGCTGAAGTAGATTTTTATGCTTTCTAGAGAAAATGTGAGTAATGTTTGCCTGTGTAAAACTCAGTGCCAGGTTGTTGTAGGTGATTGCTAGGGCGGTGCTATGTGGTTGCTAAGACGTTCTGAGTGTTTGTTTGTTTTTTACCAAGAAAAACATAATGTAGGTGAGCTATATCTGATGGAGGGTAAGTTTGTGTTGGATGTGATACTGGTTGGAACTTTTTCACTTAGTTGGGTTTTCTGAGGTAAATTAAAAGAATTTAGGTCACTATCTCTAATGCAGTTATGAAAAAAACTAAACAAAAAAAACAGCAGAAAATGTTAAGAAACGTCTTACAGGGCAGTTGTACCACAGCACCATGCATTAAAGCATGACAAATAGGGCCAATGTTTATCCTAATCCTTTAGCAAAAGATTAAAAAGATGAACGGTCATTTATCTATAAAACCTTGACATAAAAGCTACAATGAGTGAATCCAGTACTCTATGTGTGTGTGTGTGCCTTCAGCATGGAGTTGGTCACTACTCTTGTCAGGGCTGGTTACAACTCCCCCACACTCTTCCAAACTTTCTCTATCTCTTCAATAACTCTGTGGCTTTGCCGGCAGCCAGAGGGGCTGAGCTTAATTATTCTTGGATGCAGCATAGAAAAAAAGTCAAGCCCTTTTCACATTCAGGTTTTTCATTCATGCATTGTGGTACTACTCAGCCATTTCAAGCCTGGCACAGTGGAACACTTATATCAGGCTGTCATTCATTTTTTATTCCTTAATTACTACCACAATACGCTTCTAACCAACTTTCCATGCATGACCCCAACCACTCAAGGATTTCAACAAAACTGCGGCCCTGTCATCATACAGTTACCAAATGGTTCTAATGGATCTATTCCAAAACATATTGTTTGCTCCCTCACTGTCATCTAAGAAAGCATCACAACTGAAATTGAAGAAGGGGTTTTCAGTGTTTACAAACAAAAGACATTACATTTTAAATAACTTTCATGCAATTGAAATATACAGAATTTTGATTTGAATTCTTATAAAGCTGTCCACAAACCCTTTCAGGACCTTCACAGATCTCCAGTTAAATTCCGTAACTAGTTAGGTTGTGGAACATTTCATGTTCATTAAATATAAGTCAAATATAAATTACTTTAAGAGTGTTAGTACCACTAGGCAAAGTGAGTGAAACTGTTGATCCTCTGTGGAATGGTGGGACATTGGTCTCTTGAAGGGATTCATTTGAGTGGAGTTGAGCCGACAGTGACCACTGTGACGTACACTTCATCATTACAAACCCTGTGGGAATGTAGCCCCTGACAAGCCACTTCCCGCCACACGTACACACAAGCAAGCCCCAGCAGCTGTGTAAGTGTGCGTGCATGCACAAGCGTCTTTGGGCTACAATATAGTGACCTAAATACCTTAACTATTTCTATTCATAAACACTGTACATGTGCTAATGCTATATCACGCAAAAACGCACTTGACTGACCTACACAAACCCACATTTGATTGACCTTGACCTGCCAAGCTAACGTCAGCTCAATAAAAACACGTCAAGAACTTTAAGAAATTTCTCCACATTCACACACATACACATACAGAGGTTTGCTAGGCCAGCGGGAGTAGGGGCAGGTTGGCAAGCCGTGGATTACAGTCTGACAGTGGCCCATTGTTAATTGAATGCCATGTGTGAAAGCTACAGAGAGATTAGTTTGTACAGCTGCTGCCATTTGTCATAACTGCCCTTAACAAGACACACATGGTGTGTTGTGGTTCAAGCCACAAGAGTCCTGGCCTCTTTCTATTTTTTATACTGCCCAATACTTTACTATAGCTAATGAAGATGTTTTAAACTATTTTTAACTTGATTTTTTTTTTTCAATTCAACAGAGAGACAAACAGATCTTTCTACTCTCTACTGCACAGGATATCTAGACTCTCTCTGTTCCATACACCATCACTCTGTCTCTGTTTTCTGTCTAAAGAAGTGCAGCACAAATATTTACAATACTTTTAAGCAATCTAGCCTACTTACAGGAGTGCATATAAAAATAAACAAAAAGTTAAAAAGTAATAAAGTAAAATAAATATACAAATAATATTTCTTTCTGTCTCACATGAACATTATCACACACAAACATAAACTATTTAAAAATGAAAATTTAGCAATCGTGCATTTGTCAATGTAAGGGAAAGGCTAAATATGATACATCCTCTCTCGAGAACAATGGTCAACTTTCCTCTAATCCTTCTTAACGCAGATTCAAAAGTTCAGAGTCTGTGTCTGAGCAAAGGTGGCATTGTTCTGGTGCACGGAAAAGACACTACAAAACATTGTAATGCATCCCCCACTGATGGCAAATGAATGAGCTAGAGGAAATTCCAGCTGGCAGTTATGGATTGGGATGTTAGGTTCGGGGGTAAATGTGGTCAAGCGGGTATCAGGAAACTAAAGTGAGGAAAGTGAAGCCAGGACTAGTTTCCAACCCAATAATCAAAAAGCCTACTTTGACCTATAAAGTGTCCCCTTCCTGCATGCCTTTACTTTTACAACCTATGACGTCCTCACAATCTGTTTTATTGATCGTACACTGACATGGATGAACAGTAAAAACACAATGTGTACGCCTTTGACCCAACATATTTGTAGTAAGTATGCCTTCTCTGTCACGGCAAACCTTTTTGGACCACATCATCACATTATTATTTTGGGAAAGAAGCATAAAGTAACTGTGGGTTCAGGGCCTATGCACATGTAACAGTTTTAATTACAAACTTCCACGTCTGAACTCGGGACCCAAATCTGAAGTGCTTCCACACAAAAATATACTGGCAGTGCTGACAAATGCCATGGCGGAGCTGCAGTTATCAAGGCTGTATGCTCGATTTTGTCTAAATGCAGGCTTCAGGAACTGAAGTGTAGGCGAACGTGTGTGTTTATGCATGTGTGTGTGTGAGAGAGTATGCATGTGGGTGGGTACATGTTCTACTAAAGTCAGAGAGACACAACGGGGGAGAAGGAGAGAGAGGGAAAAAACAGCAGCTAGATTCCTGGGCCAGCAGAAAGGCAGGCCAATTTGAGAAAAATTCTAGTAATCTGGAGCCAATGCGTATATCCTTTCAGTGCAGGCTTTCATAATGAGGCACATACGTAGCCGTTAAAGCCCTGTATTCATTAGCGGCCCCGTTACCGGCAGAGTGTGTTTAATCACAGCCGCCCAACTGCTGGTTCTGTAGCGCTTTGCGTTTAACACACCAACTTCCCAGAACCTTCGGCCCTGAACTGTCACCAGATAGGGCAAATTACAAGAACAGACTTCTTCAGAAATGAAGAGCTGAAAGCCGCAACAAGTTCACAGTCAGTGACAGGTGGATATACACTGGGGATGTCAAGAAAGAGCAATATTTCACTTACTAATACTAAAATAAAAGATTTTCATACTTAAGATAAATTATGAAATCTCACTACAATCAAAATAACTGGAACTGCAGTGCAGTTTAAAAACAGATAACCTAAAAGACCTGTTACGCTTATAGAGAAAGTCGCTCATTGCTCTTAATTTATTTTTGTTCTTCATTATTGACGGTTTATATGACTAGTTACTTAAAAAACTGAAGTAAGGTTTAAGCAAGTAATACCAGGAAAGCTCTAGCCATTGTTCTCATTTAACGTGTTAATATTTAACCTTTATAATAAAGGAATGTGTTTCACATATTAGTTTTACAGGGGAATCGAACTGGTATCATAAATTGTGAAATCACATTGGTATTGGTTTTGCACTGCTGAAATTGTGCATCATGCAAACACTAATTTAATAGGACTATAACAACTCTGCTCATCTTTGTCGATTAACGGTAAATTGTGGCGAATATTTGTTCTGTGGGTGGATTACTAGTGAAATGAAAAAAAATAGTAACTCCCATAAACCTGCACAAACATGGCTCAGAAATAAACCTTGTGTTACCTGAACTTCTCTGTACTATCAGGTCTATCAATGATCTTCTTGTTCTCCCCAGCTCTTTCTTTTTTTACAGAAAACTGCCCCGTTTACAATGAAGCCATGTGAAAACAGGATGCTATTATCACTCGGGGAAAGCGGCTGGAAAAGCAAAGTTTTGACATCTGTCGTTCCCATGATTGCAGAGGGTTAGTTTTTATGTTGACCTACCTCACAGGATGTCCATACAGAACCCACTGGGCACTCAGCTACAGAGAACTAGAGCACTTATGTGACTGTACTTGAGGGACTAAAACTAATTACAGACCTGGACAAAAGTGTACTTATTTTTTCAGAAAAACAACATTTTTACATTACCCGAAGCAACATCATGATGCTATGATGTTTTTGTACATGATTTTCAAACAGTTGCTATGCAGTTGCTAAAGTCTTCTGAGTGGTTTTTGCTTTCTTTCTATGAGTTTGGTAAGGTGTTCTGGACCCTATATATGGCATGGGGCCCTTCTGTAAAGTAAAACAATTTTATGCCTGACTCATTAGAAAAGTTATTCTAGATGTAGACGTTTCTCATGTAGACTATTTTTCATGACCAGTCTGACTGAAGACACATTGCCCTCTCAGGCACAAGAAGGTGCCTGACCTTTCCCTGACACGCTAACTTTATTATTACACCTTTGTACACCATTGTTGAATTAGAGATGGATTTTAATAGTCAACCAATCAATAAGGCCAGTAAAGAATGTGTGACATGTGACTAATGCTTCTGGAGAAACTTTTAACCCCACACAAAGTTATTCATAATGTGTTTTACGTCTTAGGGGCCATCTTTTTGACAGACTTGACCCCATTGTGGCTTCCCAACTCTTCCACACTGTTACCTCTGGGTCGTCCGTCTCATTGGCGGGGGGTACTGTACCAGACACCACAAAAGAATAGACGGCCATCACTCTGAATCCTGTCTGCCATGAAAAGACCTCGACTGTGGGCCGAGGGGGGAGAAGTCACTGTCTCCCATGGCAACCTCCTCGATTGTCTCTGACCTTCTCTGGCAGCTATTCATCGGGCCCGTCCCCCTAATGAAGGATGCCCATCAGTGTAGGGATGTGAAAGACACTGACTGTCCCACCACGGAGGAATCCAGACTCTCTCTCTCTTCATGTCTGTCTCGTGTCCTCTTCACTTCCCCAAGTCTCAATATGGGTTTCTCTGCTACCTTCACCCTAAGCACCCTCTGTCTTTCTCTTTTGTCTAGATTTCCCTGGAAGATCTCCATTGGCACAGCTGCCTGATAACCATGTTTGGTTAGAAGAGGCCATTATAGAGTGGTGCGGGGTCCAGTCTGGGTTTTTTTTTTGGGGGGGGTGTTGGGGAAGACCCAGACACCCCATACAGTGAGATACAGTAAGGGAGGATGAGGCCATCCGTCTTCATTTTGAGGGAAGGAGGGGTCAGTGCTGGTTCTCTTGTCAAGAGGGCCCCAGGGATAAGCAAAGTTATCTGGGTTCTCACAAAGCCTCCGTCTGCATCTATGATGTGGAGATGTATAGAAGCTTTGAGTAATGCAAGATAAGTCTTTGTTAAAAAAAAAAAAAAAAACAAGCCAAGAGGGAAAGCAGGAAATTCTGTGCCCCCTCAAAAGAGAGTTCATTTTCCAACATACTTTCCCATTTTTTCATGATAGTAGACTCTGGCATTTAAGTCAACATTAATGATAGGCTGCACTTCCACCACGTTTGATAAAACATTCCAAAGGGAATATCCCTTCTCCCGACCACACACTCAGACACCCACTCAGACACGGGGTGAAGCTGCACCCACACTGCAGCACAGACCCTTCCACACTCCTCGTAACCACAGAGATTTATGTACACATTACAGTGTGTGAAAGAAGACGAAGGAAGTTATAGTGTGCTTGAGCCCAATGGTATTCAGTCAACACACACATCAACTGTTTATAAAATCTAGAATACAGCACCTTAGACGGAAATTGTGTTGTGAAGAAGAAAATTAACTGACAGAAAGAAAGAAAGAAAGAAAGAAAGAAAGAAAGAAAGAAAGAAAGAAAGAAAGAAAGAAAGAAAGAAAGAAGGAAAGAAAGAAAGAAGAAAGATTTGTTTTTCTCTTAACTTCTTCAAAAGCAACTTCAGAGTCAACAGATAGAAAGAATAAAAAAATGAAAAAACAAATAAAATAAAGAAATAATGAAAGAACATACTTATTAACAAAACAAAAAAGACACAATGAAAGAAAAAAGAACAAAAGAAAAACACTGAAGGAAGAACTCAAGAAAGAAACTATAAAAAAACAAAATACATGAAAGAAACAATGAAAGGAAAAAAGAAAAACAAAAGAAAGGAAAGAGTGAAAGGTAAAAAACAAACAAGCAAGCAAGAAAGAAAGAAAGAAAAGCAACAGGCAACAAGGTAGAAAAGAAACAAAGTGCAAAGCATAAGACAGCCAAAAGAAAGGAGAGAGCGAGAGAGAGAGAACAAATGAAAGGGTGGGGGGAGATTTCCTTTGCGGCAGCATGTGGAGTAACAGTACACCGCTGAATTGAACCAACACCGAGGCTGAGAGGAGAGACTAAGGACGAGGAGGGGGGAATCAATAAGGGAGGCCAGAGAGCTGGAGGGAGCTCTAAATGGATTAGACTAAGGGAATGTGTTCGATAGGTTATGGCTTTTGCGTGAGCTAGTCACCGCAGGCCATGCAGAATACTAATCAGTGCTGCAGTCTCTGCTTCAGAGACATCACTGCATGCTCAGCACAAACGCACAGCGACCTCATCCCCCTCTGTTTTCCAGCTCCTAGAATTCAGAAGCATCTGTAGATTTGTATGGCATATTTGTCCACAGTATTGTTGTGGATCCGAAAGTTTTCCAGTAACATTCCTGTGATGCTTACATCATAAATTCATCCATTGGGCTGCTTGGAGTAGAAGGGGATTGAGTTCCTTCAAAAAAAAGGTGGATGGTGGAGGTTAAATAAGGCCAGCATATGTCTGTCTTTATCTCTGCTCTGGTATTTAACAGCCTGCATGAGCTGTTCTACATATATGCCACCATAAAATTGCAGCTTACATAATTAGAAATGTACTAGTAGCTAAAGAAAAGAGTGTTTCTGGAATAAAAACCTGTTTAATCCACCTTTTAGTACAGATTCGCAAGCAAGAATAAACAGAGATGCAAAGAAATGTGTGTTTTAGTTAATCAGGCTCTTTAATCAGAGCAAACTCAGCAGAAAAGAACTCACAACACCCACAGGCCACTAAGATTATCTTCTGGATTGAAGTCGTAGTGGCAAATCCTTTCACTGTTTCTCCACCGCTACCCCCCTTCTTCCTTCTCTTTCCCTCTTTATGTTTAATGTGGCGGTACACCAGTGTACTAAAACATCAAACAGAAGCTATTGCCTTTCATTTCCACAACTGAAACCAAGTCGTGCGTTGTAGTTCTTTTTTGAAAGCAAAGCACCAACAAATGTGTGGTTCAGAGCAGAAACCAAGAGCGAGGGAGAGAAAAAGAGGGAGTGGAAAAAGAGACCATCTGTACTGATTTTTGGGAGCGAGTCAGTAGCTGCGGGCCATCAAGTGGATGTGCTGAACACTTTTTTGTCTCTCTCCAAAAGGACAAACTCTTGACTGCCTCTGCCATAAGGACTCAATGGAAACAATTAGCAAATAAATAAATAAATAAATGACTAGACAAAAACAAATGCTGTGGCCCTGTTGTATTCCACACACATGTAGTTCTGTAACAGTTTTCCTAGAAGTTTCAGTTAGGGCCCCAAATTGTCAATGGTCAATTTATGTGTGTGTGTTTCGTCTCAGCCAGCTGCCCCTTTAATTCTCACTATTACAGCACACTGGAGTTCATATTGCGTCTACAAACACTGCCAATGGGGATGATGTGTCCCATGGATGTCAAGAAAAAATGTAGTGTTTAGCATAGCTCCATATAGAGATAAAAACATGAGAATAGGGATGGTAATTGTAATGAAGTTAACAGCTCTAGTCATTAATGATTCATTAGTACTTGTAAAATTAAATGTTTGGGAGGAAATAGAAATACAGTTCCATGGTCAAATTGTAAGATCATTTCAAGGAAAACATATAAAATAATTCTTACAAAAGGTGCATTTACAAAGATTTTAAACAGCCTCTTTAAATGCACAATCAATACATGTCAGTATTGTCCTTTACTATATATTAAACAACCAAAAGTGTTGTTAAATATTTTATTATTTTTGTCATTAACTAGGATGTGCACCTTTAACTACACACTGTCATATGAACAAGCATGTACATGGACATAAGTCTCACAATTAGATGCAAACTGTGGGTGTATGATTAAATAAAATAAAAAAGGACTCATAAGAAATGTTTATTCAGGAATAGGTCTACACTGGTTGTGTAATGCAGACAAATCCAATGTGCTGTATTTTGGCTTTATTTAAAATCTTTCCATAACCCTAAAATACCTCTTATGCTTACACAATAAAATTACACAAACTGTTCAGCGTTCAGAGTTTTCTCTAGTGTCCTTAATCAGGAAGAAAAATCAAATGGCGGTTTCAAGAATAATTCTGGTCTAACTTTCCATGTATGTGGATATCAGGGACAAAGTGAATTAGATAGGAAAAGACAGACAGCAGAAGTGGAGAAACCACAAGCTGTACTTAGTCACTGACAGAAGTGACAACCTCTAGGTCATGTGGCTAGTCCTGACCCTGCCGTATACTCAGCCAGCTGGAAAACTAGGCGCAAACAGCTCTTCTACAGAGCGCGCACACACACATGACTAATAAAGGCCCAATGAGAAATCAGTGTGTGTGTGTGTGTGTGTGTGTGTGTATTTGTGTATTTGTGTAATGGGGGCTCTGGCAAGTTGAGAGAGGGAGTTTGATGAATGACCAGCTCTTCTCAAGGAGTTGGCAACCGCTCCACTGACCCAGGCATCCAAATGTCATGAGTAAGCTGGGGGTCCAGGTGCCCCCTGAAATGACCCTCTGGCCTGCCCCCACGTGCCGCACGCTGCCACCTCATTTTTTTTTTTTTTTTTTTTTTTTTTTTTTTTAAGATCTGTTGTGCTCAATTAAACTTCACGTGACACATTCCGCATCTTTAGCAAGGTCTTGACACCAGGGGCAAAAGCTATGTCCTGCAGTCGTAAAACAAGACCTCTTTAACATGCTAGAACAAATGAGAAATAATCCACCCGACACCAGAAAAGCAGCCAATAAAACACTGACTACTTCACAGGGGACCAAAATAACATTGGGGAGTTTGGGGCAGGAAATCGCAGCACCTTTACACTGTTATTGATACAATGAGCTATTGTGATTGTGTAACACCTTCTAGTTGTTGAGTAACGCTAGCTGTGCCTGCACAAAAAATCTACACATTAAATGTTAATTTATTTTCTTAAATTACTTAGCTTTACAATAGGACAGCTAGGTGTTTGAAACAAACCAACTGCCAGACCAATGTAAATATTTATGAGAGGCTTGAACCAGCACTTAATTTACACTGGCATTTTTGAGGTTTTGTGTAATGTCATATGTTTAGGATAGTGTAAACACTGAGATAAAGGTTGTGAACATATTCCAGAATGGAATGGAAAATAAATAGCTTAGGTTTAAAACAAAATAAAAATGCTTGTTTGATATAAACCGGCTGGTCCCATTTCAAATCTATTTCTGCCCAGTCACTGTTCTAGTATAAAAAGCCTACCATTTTTTGTGCACAGTATAAAATGCAGCAGACGCAAAAACAAAGGTGCATTATTGAAACCTAAAAGGTGTCCTGGTAAATGAGAGTCATGATTTATGAGTGAAAAGAGCATCACTTCACATGAACAGACTTGGTTTGCAGGGACTAATGTGGAATTAGAGAGTGGTAACTTTAACTAAAATGTTTCAAAGCAAAGATAACTGCAGCTTATAGAAATACATTGGTATAGGACAATGTAAACGATAATCACAAACAGATTCAAAGTATCTTCTTTTCATTACTTTCTCATTTACTGGAAATGCAATTAATCGAAAGTAAATTCTGCTGAACTGTTTTCACAGAGAATAACTGATCTTGATAATGTTATAATTATTTTACAAAAGAATGGAGCTGAACAGCGCACGTAAAGGTGCAGGCACAATGGCATGGCCAGACTTGGTGAAGTGCAGAAGCAGGGCATGGCACGATGCCCACCAACAAGCCTGCCGCCCCTCATTCCTGTCCTCTCGACCACCTTTTCAATGGGTATTCAGCTGGGCATTTACTAAGCTGCTATTACTAATGCCGGCAAGTCTGCTAAGCCTAATACCAAGGCAAACTGTTTGATGTCCTTACAGATGCCAGGTGCAGCAATTAAAACACCTTTAAACCAGAAAATTTAAACCAGAAAACACAATCATTTACAAATTGTACACACATAACAGTAGTTGTGTTGTAGTGTCAAAATACTTACAATTATATTGTGAAAATGTAAAACGGTTGTTGTAATAGAACATGGTTTGCAGCCACCTTACAAAGAACCCTTCGCTGACATACAGACATGAAATGTTTTTTGTTTTGTTTTTTTTTGTTTTTTCAGTTCTTTCTTCAGTTTCAAATGTAATTTACTTTTTTCAATTTCACAGCCAGGGACCACGACCACAATTTCTTTTATGATGTGGGTAAAGATTTCTTTTTGCTTCACATTCGATTTGATTTTGCTTTATAAAAGTGAATAATGTCAACTGCCATTCCACTGCCATCAGGAAACTTTCCTCCGTGCTCACTGCATTGCGGATGCCAACTAACGAATCAAAGGCATGCAGCAAGCAGACAAAGAGGGTTTGATACCAAATCCTCAGTCGCTGGCACTCTCCCTACCACTCTCCTGGCACAACGCTAACAAAATGGCCGCCCTGGGTGCACTGGCACAATGCGAGAGCATTGTCTAGAGATGGGCGCTGGATACTAGAGGCAAAACACGCCGCAATGGCATGGTAAGTCTTTAACAGAGAACCCAATATTTATTTTCTGACACTAATTTACTTGATTAGTTTCTTCTCTTCTATTCTTCTTTTTTCAGATTATAAAAAGGTTAGAAATATCTTTAACATTTATAACATCAGTCAGCAACATCAAATGATTATGTTACACAAATAGGTAAAATCATTTGAAGCTGTTAGAACATATATACAAATTACTCATATGTTAAACAACATTATATATATAATAAGAAATATATAATAAAGATATATATTTATTATATTTATTTATATATTTTTTTTAAAAACAAGAGTAGTGACTATGATCTATTAAAAGCCGTATATGAGGGATTTAGGTTGCCGTGTGAGTGCCAACAGGCGAATGCACGCCATCTTACAAAGACACAAAAGAGATTCTGATGCCAACCATGGTGCCAGTGGCAACCATTATTGTCCCTCCACTCTGCCTTCTGCTTACCCTGGCACGTCAGTTTCACAAAATGGAGGTGCCATGCCTGACGATAAACCAACTCTTTGTGAAAACATTCAGATAGTCACAAAAGCAACACTTTTATAATATTAAAATGTTTTTTGTTTTTGTTTTTTCAAACAGAAAATTACTTTAAGTGGAGATAAAAGGAATAGTTTAAGTTGTAGCATTGCTCATTTGTAAATCATTGTGGATAAAAGTTTATGCTAAATAAATAAATGTGAAGGTAGATGTAAGTGTGCTGATTTTTCCCTTTACTTTGCTTTAAAAAATAAGAGTGTTAAATGATCAGAAATTTACTGGAACAACTCTAGCTAAGAACTTGACAATAAAAAAGGGGGACATTTTTAAAAATACAAAAAGATTTCTGTGAGAACGTTATTGTGTAATTGTGCCATTTACAGAAATTCTTCACATTAGGAAATCTATATTTAGCATATATTAATATAATGAGGGAAATGTGTATGTTTATATGAATCATGCTGAAATGTTTGTTTCTAGCATATTCTTACAAGTGCATGTGATTCCAGAGCTAATAGACTTTTGTCACTTTTATATGCCAACAAATTTGTGAAATGTAAAATCTTTAAATATAAACATTTAACACACTGTTTAAATGTACAAAATTAGATGTTTTTTTACTTCCCTTGCATGGAACACAAGAAATGTATGCCCTTAGTCTTATATACATAACAATTAGACATTTATTTTTATTTTGTCTTCACACCCTTCAGTCTGCTAGTTAATAGTAGCACCTAAATTCAATGAATGTTATTTCCCAACCTCTCATCGGACTTACCTTGGTCCTGGACGTAGTATGCCAGAAACAAGTCCAGCTCTTTCACCGAGACAGTAATGTGGTGGGGCTGGACGCAAAGTGCCGGGTTGGTGCAGTGCGGGGACTTGACCAGCCGCTCCCCATCTGTGCTCTCCAGCGGAATACCTTTAAACAGGATGACCATCACCAGGTCCAGCCGCCACACTTTATCAGCCTGCCTCAGGCAGTCGATTCGGCGGATCTTGCCCTTCTGATCGGGATTGGAGAGAATGCAGCATGGGTGCTTCTTGCCCGTTACACTGAGCACAAAGTCTTCCCGGTACTCCTGCCGGATGTCCTTGCGCAGCTTGGCCAGGAGACGGGACGCCCACTTCTGTTTGATTTCAGGCTTCTCGCTGAGCAGCTCGTCTTTCACGGCCCGTTCCTCATCCTTGGACATCCGCTTTTCATGCTTTTTGAAGTACTTGCGCTTTCGTGCCTGCAGGTTAAACCAGGTGTAGGCTATGGCACGGACATGAGGAAGCAGTGCCTCGATGAAGGGATGAAATTCATCCTGAGAAGACAGAGGGAGGGAAAAAAGAGAAAAATTGAGCAGGAGCAGAAGTGACCTTTTGGCATGGGTTCCCGTCTGAATTAGCCAACAGCCCGTGTAGCGAAAAACAAAAAAGGATAAAAACAGTGCAGAAATCATTTCAGATAAAAATCAATTATTAGTAGATAAAAGTTATACAAAGGGCCATTTAATGGCCCAGAAAAGCATTAAACAGAGTTACAGTTACAAATACCAGTTGTAAATATATTTTTCTAACTCTAGCATTCCATTTCCTTCTTTTAAAGAACTTTTAAGCACTAAAGTTATTTCAAATGAGATTTTAAAGCATCAACATGAAACGTTCATCTACCATCTCCACTGCAATGGCAGGCAGCGCTGGCCTGCCTGCAGGTGTCGAAGGCACGCTGAAAAATAATGCCACTGTTTACTGCGTCTGCCCACACCGTGCCAGCGTAGAGCAGACAGTTCCAGAATCACCAATCACTCACTCCCCTTTTCTCTCTCTAACCCCCTTCTCTCACTCACTCACTCTCCTTCTCCAGCCATGCTCAAAGCACCAGTCCGTGTGTTGGCACAGGAGAGCATGCATCCCACCCCCTTCCCCCCATACTTCCAGATCTCTTATCAAAGTGCCCTGCATTCCTAAAACAGCCCCTACCACAGAGCCCTGCAGAACCTCTCAGAATCCTGGAAAAATGAATAGATAGACAAGGACAACTGAGGGCATGATCATCCACCACACTTGCAAAGACATCACAACAAATGGGGACATGTCTTTTGTTTAAAATGAGAGTACAAACCTACACAAGGTCAGAAGTATTGGTTAAAGCTTTTAACTAAACATGGTAGAGTGAAAAAAATCTATTTTACACCTTCAGGTTTTACTCTTTACTATAAGGAGGTGTTTGCTGTCCTTGGGAATCACTTAATTTGTTAGCATTAATGTACCACGATTATACCAAGGCCCTCTAAAATCAAACCGAGATGGACAATGAAAATGGCATCTTGGCACAAAAGTCACATTTTTCAGGCCGCAAATCTGTTTGAGTAAGAGTGGCATTAAAATGCCAAACCAAAACTAAAGTGGCCCGACTCATCAAAAAAGTGGCACAGCTAATTCACACTTGCTTTTTGTCTTCATATGCCTCAACTTGTTATATAGCTTTACACTACAAACTGAGCAAACGCAGATGCCAATTTTACAGACCATTGAGTAACATTTGCTCATTTTTTTCCACACATACACAATCTCCTCAACACCCCATCACCAAAAGAAAAAGTTTTAATATTATCAAGCAATTTTAATCATGTTTTAAAACAGAAAACTTTTCACACTAAACACTGAAAGACAAATACTACCACTTTCTGAAGGTTCCCTTAATATTTTTTTAATGCAAGAAAATAAAACTAAATATTTAAAATATCAAAATATCAATATAAACATTGTAAATTCTTATCAATGAACTAGAAGGTTTAAAAAGGTAAAAAGACAATGAGAGCAAGTGTGCGAGAATCTCAACACAATGAAAAAGAGAAGACCACCTTTATGCACGCAAACTTTTCTGTATTTTTTCCACTGTCACATTGAAATATGAACAAGAACTGCAGTGAATGGATCTAAGAAGAGTTAAACCACATATTGTTCTGTGTGCAGGCAGGCGGCAGCTCTTTGGGAAACCACAACCAGTACCCCACTGCCTGTATTTCAGTGACAGCCCCACACACATAGCCCACAATCAACCACTGTATAGAAATAAATTACACAACTTTGAAATGCATGTGCAATCCTTCACCCTACAATGTGCAAAATTGTGTGTTGCACAAGAAAAATTATAACTCACGTGTGAGTTTTCACGCTACCTGTAGTGTAGTATTCTCACTGCAAAGTCCTCTCAACAAATTACACACAGTGAGATAACAAAACAGACAGTATGCAAAAAAGATCTTTATTCAATCGGTTTTACTTTACTGTTAGTTTAATGACAAGAAAAGAAATATTTGACCACAAAGAAGCCATGGGACTATTATTTAATTACTATTTTATGTCATATTGTACGTTAATACATTACTAAGGCCTTGCTAGATCACATATCCCAACAATCTAATATTAAATTCATAGTAAATGTAATATGAAATGAAAACACATTTATCTGTTGTCATAATGTTAAATAAATGTCCTTAAAAAACAGACGGATTTTAAAAGTGTAACACGAGGTTGTGGGCTGCGCAGGCTCGAGGTCCTCTGCACTCACCATATCTCAGTCAATCACTCTCTGATGCCAAGGAAAATATAAACAGTAAAATTGTGTCAGCCAAAGCCGGCTGACTCTGTCCAACAGCTGAATCAACCTTTATCATTGTTTTAATCTTAATTCGCTCTGTGAGAGGAGCTCCCAGTTCAAACTAAAGAAAGTTTTCTTTAGTTGAAGGTAAGGCTAAACAGTGAGCTCTCGAAAAGTGAATTCAAAGTTACTGTCCTAACCTCGCGTTTGAAATAGCATAGAGATTAACAGTATTGAGACATCTCCCTGTTGTTCACCTCATAAATCGTTGTTATGTTCAATCACATGAATTTCTATAGCTAAATAAATCGAGTAATATACGGACGACATGAAATTAGATCAATTTTAAGTGAACACTGGTCTGTTCAGCTTCATAAGTGATGTGCGCATTGTATCACATCACCCAATATAGTGCCTACATTAAGCTGAATGTCCGTTGGATACTTTAAATAAAAATGCTTTAAATTTAAAATCGACTGCACTCATATAAATACTTCCTCGGTGTTTCTTCAAAGAAACATCAAGAACCATGTCTCGCTGTAAATCGATTATATGGCTCTGTGAAAAAAGTTCTTGTACATTACTAGCCTATAGTTTTGTCAGATTAGGGTACTGATTTGGGGTAATTTAAAGTACCAGTACGTAGTATGGCTTTCTTAAGAACTAGAGAGTGAATGTTCTTAATTTGAAAAAGGTTATTCGAAACGGCTTCTTAAATCTTTATTTTTAGGAGTGTTGCTTAAAGGTTGCAGATATATTTCAATGACAAAAGTAAGACCGACGTAGAAGAAGTTGCTACTATACTTAAAAAAAAAAACAAGAGGGGATGTAGAGGGAATGTACAATAAATGCGCATATAGACTGTAACTGCAGCAGTTTTCAATGAATCAAAGCACAGTGCGTAATGTAAGTAAATAACTATCAGAAATTACCTTCACAGTGATAATTCAAAAATATGGCATATACCTGTGTGAGACAAATCGGCGAATACATCGTAGATCGCGCTGTTATTCAAAGTCCTGAAGGGTATCAGAGATGATTGATATTATCGCTTCATTCTTCAGAGCCCGTGCTGCGCCGTGCACGTTTGACTAAGACCTGATATCCTCATTCAAAAAAACACTCTCTTATCCGGCACCAGAGAACAACTGGAGATCCCACACTTAGCATTTAATCGATCCTGGCCGCTGTTTAAGACCACAAAAGATTGTAAAACGGAGTGAATGTAGACTGATCCACAGCGCGTGAGATGAACCCGTCGCGGAGCGAAAAGCTACCGGAATCTGAGAGTTGAGTTTTAAAGAGAAATCTTTAATAAATTATCGCACGTGCTATAAGAAAACTTGAAGGCGCCTAATTTCTGATCATGTGTTTGCTTTTCAAACTTGATATAATATGGGCCGGTAACACCCTCTGGTCTGCTGGAGCCTAACAAATCAGTCTGAAGATTTTTTTTTTCGCCTTTAATTACACAGTCATACTCCTCCTCTTCCAGCAAGCGCATATCCCATATTTCCAGCCCACCTCGACTGCACCTCCGTGACATTGACAAAGATTTAAGCAATTTCCCACTTTTTTATAGAAGTATCATTATTTTTCATGGCAAGCACTTCGGGCAGGCATGTAAAACTATGAAACACGATAAAGCACAGCTTGCGAGCACAATAAAATATGTAAAGATTTTTGCTGGTTTCTTTCATCACAAATAAAAAACAATTAGACCATTCATACCTGTTTACAATAGAGAAACAACAAATGCAAATACCTTAAATAAAACAAAATGTGCTGCTTATATGAACAAATCATATCGGGGTACTCAAAGAAAGTCATTTTTGACTAGCCTACGTTGCCTAGACATTGGTTTAAGTTTACTTTCACTATCAGCTATTACAAACCAAAACAGAGAAACAGCATTACTTATAAAACATCAAGGTTCTGGTATTACATCATACGCTTGGAAAAGCACGGATTAGCCTATTACTACTGATGCGAATTTAAATTTGGGCCTACAACGTTCGCAAAAGAAGTCAAAACTGAATAAATGAATTGTTTTATTAATGTATAATGTGATTTCTGTGCTACTATAACATAACTACTTAACAGCCGTTTCATTTTGGGAGAAAGGTGAAATGCCGACAGTAGTGTACGGTTCTACTGTGTACACCAGTGAGAAATGGCTACAGGGCCAGTTTGGTTGCTGGACAGATAATGATTTGCTTCTGCCTTTGCCGATGCTTTTCATCTGCCTCTTCTGTCAAAGTCAAAGCCCACCTCCTCCGTCCAACTCATAAGACGTTCAACAATAACTTCATGAAGAAGACTAAATCAGTTACTAAATTGTAACTACAATGGACCGCAACAAAAGCACGACGCAACAAAGTCCAAACGTGTTCATGGTAAAACAATGGATCAGTCTGTGGACGTAAACTATTCTGAAAACAAACATCGACGTGTACATAACGCAACCTTTTTAAGATATAAAGTATCATTTATCGAAAGAAAAAAGTTTATACAATGTGAAAAAAGACAGCAAGTGCAGTTACGTAAACCGTGCCAGACGAACAATTAAATGACAGGAGAACAGTGTGAGTAAATATTAACAAGACTTGTCCAGGTATTCGCTCTGCTGCTTCGTGCCAGAAGTGCGCTGCTATTCAATAGGGGAGAGTTTTAGCTAACATAGGATGCATGCCAAGAGGCACAAACTCGACTTCTGACACAATGATATGACCCATATGGGACGTTTGCCAGTGCATGACATAAACAATCCAACATTACTATCATTTTGTCTGCAGTTTTAAAGTGTCTTGTTCATTTTAACGGTGAAACGTAATGCTATTGCCCTTTTGAAGTTACATACGCGCAACACAGCAACTCGAGAAAAATATTCACAAATGTTAGTAAGACAGTGTTTTACATCGTAACGTACCATTGCACTGTATTGCATGGAATTGAAGGGGGTTCCTGAAGGCCGGATGAAACTGAAGCCGGTACGCTCACATGTCTCAAGTTCAAAAATTTGTGCTTTTTATTTTTTTTTTCTCTCTCTCTCTTTTCGTTTCACGTTGTAGTGCTTACAAAAATGAACACCGGAAGAGAATTCTTGTCAGACAGGCGGCAAAATCAGCTCAGCGAGCACCTCTGATATTTTTTTATCTTCCTTCCTCTGCAAGTCAGTCTTTTTGGATAGCTTTTGGTGGTTAAGTTGAACGCGATCCAGAATAGGCTGAGTTTTTGGAAGTGGGTAGGTCTGCGCCTTCACTTTCTCTCTCTGTAGTCGCTGTTGCTCGCAGGCAGCAGCCAAACGTAGCTGCGCATTTGGAATTACATCCTCGTTTCTGATTGGCTGGCGCACCGGCGGAGCTCCGCTCTGCGTTCCATGCCCTAGGCCCCTCACTTCCGCTCGGCAGGCAGTGTCACTATTTGCATATTAACATTGACCAAGTCCCATCAAACCGAGACCGGGAGAAATTTAGGCTAGTGGCTGAAGATAGGTCAAATTCCTGTATGCATTTTGGCATTGGATCAAGAATTCTTTGTGGACAAGCATGAAAGCAAATAAAAACTATTAAATCAATCCGTATTATTATTATTTAAAAAAAAAAAAAACTATTTAAATTTAATTGATAATAGCGGTTCTCATATCCTTCATGTTTTTTGTTGGTGTGTGTCCTATTTTGACACATAATCTTAAGACACCTTGTTTTGCATGTTTGCGGTGGACACACACATACATATATTACTAAAACATTGTTAAGATTCTCTATAGTATAGCAAATAAAGATAACACTGTTTGAGAGCACAATGATGGCACTGATCCAGACCAGAACACCAGAGCCCCGCTTACACACACACGAGTCCAACAGCAAGAATGAAACACGAATTTGAGCGTGTTTATCGATGTCATTAAAGCAGACATAAACACAGGGTCATAAGTGTTAAAACTGAGTAAGAATTATACCGCACGTCACTTATAAACAGATAAAAATAAACTGCAACAATTGCATATATTTGCAATTGCAATTATTAGTTAATCGAATTTCATGTTTTACATATGCCACAAGACATGCATTATGTGTTGATCTTAACAAAATGTTCAGATCCTTGAGTCTTTCATTTAGGTTACAAAATCATTCGAACTATGCAGAAATAGCACTTCTATTAAACACTGTATGTAATATGACAAATTAATTATGTTTAATTGTTATTTTTTTGTCTAGAATTTTAACAGAGGAAATTGTATAAGGTTATAGTTATGTACCTAATGTATATCTTTTTCTGTCAGATATACGAGCTTTTATAACTCTCTCAGCTATAATCAAGCGTGCCGATCCGGACACCCACATGAACACTATCATTTTGGGACAACTTTGCTCTCCACGACACAAGTCGTCACGTAGAAAAGTTCGTATTGGTTGTGACTGTACTCGTGGCTCACTAAAAATTAACCTACCAAGATAAGCGACTTATACTAAATGAATCATTTATTCAAGTTTACATTGTCGCACTTGTAAAACACACGGCTTGTTGGAGCATTATCGAGAAGGTGGAGTGTGGTACGAAATGAAGCGAAAGGGCTCCAAATTCTTAGACGTAAACTTTGGCAAAGCGCAGTGGTGAGCGGAGGACAGGAAACCATTATTAACGTATAGAAACACCGATGTCCATCTGAAGAGTTTAGTTAATTCTGTTCCCTTGTGCCTGTCAAGTTTCACATGAGTTTGGATATGTGTCGCGTGTGCACAGCGAGCCTCGATACTGCCTCCGTAAGTTCACTTCATTTCATGTACAGGGGTATTCTATTCTCTAGACTCGAGACGTCAACGCCAAACTTTTCTAGTCATAACTCATAAATTACTCTTACTTGAGCAGTACGTATACACAGCGGACGAATCAGTGGGTCGCTGTATCAGATTGATATTTCGTTTCAAATGTCTAAAAATTATCATAAAGATTCAGTTTCTATTTAGACCATTGAGTAGGCTAAATAAGAGAATGAACTAAACGATTAAAAAGAGTTTTCTCTTTTTCACATGTTAGGAAATCTAGTATTTCGCTGTTCAGTTAGCATTCGTCAGGTCCTACGAGTGAATCTCTGGAGTGTTTATTATGCTACATCAATATATTTATTGTTTTAAAAACATCGTTGCCTTTCAATGTGCAAACTGATTTTTAATACCGGCAAACAGTTGAAAATGTTTTCATAAAAGCAAACCAATGACCTGCTGCTTTTGAATAAATATAGCCTATGCCACTCCTTTTTAAGTCTAGCCTACCATAAATCAGTTAATCGGACATGCGACCGTCTAAAAGTGATTGAAGACTACACATAGCTTTACACGTCCGATCTGCCTCCTTTTTACGTCATAGTTTTCCGCAAAAGATGTTAAAACGTTTTTATTATTGTTGTTGTTATTATTATTACTATCTCATTATTTCAATTTATACATTTCACTCTGATACCTAGAAGCGCTTTTCTACTATGATTTAGTGGGGTTTCTACATTATTAATTAATGTAGGCCTAACATTTATTCTAGTGCTTTCTCTATCGCTTGAGACACAATTCAAAATTACCTTGACAATCAATAATTATCAAATAATTTAGTTATTTAATGAGTTTAAATATTTTATGTATAAATTATATATTTGTATATACATTAGATTATAGGCTACTAGTCAAGTCATTTATGGCAATGCGAATTTATTGTTTGTTTGTTTTTAATGACACTATCTCTATAACCAAGCAACCTTTCAAATACCGTCCGTTTTGTGTTAAAGAAGAACATGTTTCTTGGGGGCCACATTGACCAACCAAAAACTGCAATAATTTGTAGCTATTTATAAAACTATGTATTACGTTTTCCATCTATTTTATCAGCTTATACATTTTATTATAACTGCTCGAGTTAGATGAACATGAGCATATATCTAAGTATTAATAGCTATGAAATTGATAAGTCATTTATACATATATACTGCTCAGGCTACTTCCCAGGTGAATAATGTAACTTTGGTTAAATAAAAAGACTGTAACTTAATATCACATTTTACACACAATGGCCATCCTTTCAGGGTGTCCTCCGTCTGTGGCCCGAGACGCTGGGCTTCAGCCTCCTGCGACCCTGCAGAGGATAAAGCCGTTTGGGAAATGAATGAATGGATGGATTTGACATATTTTGAGTAATTCGGCTTCATAATTGGAATATCTTTTAATTGTGCTAAAACACTAATGTTTAACAATTAGACGACATCCTTTTTTGTTCAGCGGCACACGCGGCACGTTTGTATAATATTATACTATTATTAGCTATGTTTTTGTTTAATATGTAGTTTTGTAATGTAAGTGGTCTTTGTTTATAAGTGGCCTGAATGTTTTTATCATATCGCGTTACAAGGCCATATTTGTATTTGTCTATTTTATGAGAGCACCTTTTGGAATGTTACATGAATCGACGTGACAGACAAAAAGAAGTGGCAACGTGTTAAGTACAGCCGGTTAGTTAATAGTAGGCTATGTGCTACTCGGAGTGTCGTTATATTTGTAATTAAACTGGCATAATACTCTATCCTGGATCAATTAGGACCTTCAAAGAAAAAAAAAATCATCAAACCGTTAAACAGTAAAACAAATCTGGTTATTTCTTTTGATTAGACCTATATAAAAATAAATATTGGGTTAGAATAAAATCGTTACTCTTTGTCGATCAATGTATTATGTAAATAACCTCAAAATTCTGTTTTCTAAGGCAAAATGTGCGGCACCAACATCACTGTTCCAGAAGTTATGAGGCAGAGTGTACGTACAGCGCAGTTTCCATTCAGCCCACAAGGATGCGGTAGGGAACTGGCTATTAGAGCTCCTTGTGCCGTGCTCGTATAGTGGTTAGTAGGCTACTCTGCGTTGTGGCCCCTGCAATTTCGGTTCGAATCCGGGTCACAGCAGCAATTTCTACGTAAGGCTGTTATTTTGAGTGACAAAATTATATGTTCATATTCTGAAAATAATGAAGAAAAATCTAAATCGCATAGAAGTCTGCAGGATACACTAGTGACACTGTAGGCTATATACTGTCTTTTTTTTTTTTTTTTTTTTTTTTACAGTTGTTTTACTTTTAAACCTCTATTTTATTGAAATTAGTACTTTTACTATGTAACTATTTTTTCCTCTACAGGGACGACAAAGAGGACCATACAAGCATAACCAACATCTGACTGATCGTTATGTTTTTGGGATTATTTTAAGACATCCACCGCTGTTTTAATATGTACGCACCAGAAGATTTAGGCACCAGAGGGCAGCAAACGACTATGTATAGGAAACCACTGCTACAAATGGATTATTAGGAAAACTTGGCAGAGATAAAGACTGATTAATTATCTTACTGTGTCCAGTTGAGATTACCGCACCTAAAGTAATTTTAGACACTGATATTTCTGACTGTTACTTAGATGGCAGAGACTACTAAAGTGTAGCTAATGTAATAATGGAAACGCATCAATAATGACCCAAACCAGTATTTTACCAGTGTAATCTTTACCATCAAGGGTGTCAAATAATTAAAAATTATTTTTGGGGAAAAAAAAAAGCTTTATTTCTTTTACACATTTGCTTGAAATGTAGCAAAATGCAATTAGAGTTAGAAACATGTATGTGTTATTTGTTACAATGTCATTTTATTTTTTTAATGTTACTTTACTTCTTTCCTATATCTTTGCCTGTGATTCATCTTTAAAATGCTCTCACTTGTGCATCAAAAGCTACAAAAAACACAAACACACACTCAAAGACATGCAGAGGGAGCTCTTTTGCACCTGTTGACAACCATGAAAGACTATCCTTGTTCCTCGCTACTACGAACCAGCCATCACGAACCAGCCAACAAGAGCAACAACGAGATGCACGCTCAAATAAACAAGGAGAAAGCTTATAGTAAACATGGAATCCTGCCAAAACTGCTGCGTCCCATTCACACTCACACACACACACACACATCCGTGCATGCATTGCAAATCCTTCAGCTACGAGAAAAAGCAGGCCTCCACAGAAGTGCCAGGCAAAACTGCTGTGTGCTTGCTTTCTCTCTCTATGTGCGTCTGTCTCCCTCCCCACTTCAATAGGTCTTGAATGACAGGACAAACATGCACCTATGTCGCATGAAATGTGCATCCCTGCAGGCCTTTGTCTGGTCTCAGAACACATGTTCCTGTAACAATGTGCATCTTCATTAGCCACAACTATAGAAGCATCGTGGTCCGATTTTATCTTTCATCTTTAATAAAGAGGGGGGTTTTCTACACAAACAGCGTCATAAATACTTAAGTTGTTTTCTTGTGCTCACCTCACATTAAAAGTTTTGGTTTAAAAGGGCATGTTAAGGATATCAATAATAGCATGTGCAATGTTGAGTCCTATAAATATTGCAAGAAATTAGAGCAGAGATGAGCAATCAAACTGCGAGAGTATGGAGGTTTGAATCCCTGTACTAGTGATGAGAATCCGCCAGTTGCCACAGCTATACTATTTAATAAGTCCGCTGTAAATGTTTGACTGTGTATATTTAAATGATTTCTTATCATTTAGCACTGGATAGTTTCAGCACTGAAGCGTATACATTTCTGAATTTGTTTCCTTACTATGGAAGTCAATGGGGACCATCAACTGTTCTCACATTTTTCAAAAAAATCTTTTTGTGCTCTTCTTCTTCTTTTTTTTTTTTTTTTTTTTGTTTAAAGAAAGATGTTTCTAGACTAGAGTTGTAATACTAGTAGTTTAGAGTTGTAATATTTCCTCCAATGATTCTTCTCATGAAACAATTTAGAGTGCAGGTAACCAACAAATTATATAATCTTAATTTATCTGCAGGTCTCACATTTTGTTCTGCTGACAGGCATTTAGGTTGTAAGCATGTATGTATTGGGTGAATTAAGGTTTAAACAAAAGTGTGACAGAAAGAGGTTTTTTACATTTTTTTTTTTTTTTTTTTTTGTGTGGATCTTGTGGCATCTTCATAAGGTTTTAAAAAGACTAGTTAAGACTAGTTATAACCGGTTATAGCATTAAACTCAGCCTTACTACTCAATTATTATTTATGACCTTAATTCATAATCTTATACTTAATTCTCCTATATTTAAAGCTCTGAGAACAGTTAATATAAGTGGTCAGGTTACAATTATACACACTAGTCTCCCATGAAGCAGTTCTGGTCCATACCTTGATGATTCCCTTTTTCCTCTCTCAAGGCTCCTTTCTTTCTTAACGTCCCCCCATCGACCCCCCAACCCTGTTTAGAACAAAGAGGTCTTTTGTTTCCTAATTGCCCTAAGCAGATCTTCGTCAGGCATGGCTACACATTGCTGTAACAGTTAAAGAACCCCTGGTCGATCATTCTCTTCAAAATGCCCTCCATCTGATCTCTAAAAGATAAAGTAACAGATAGTATGCATACTAATATATGCTTTTTTTTACAGCTTTTTGAAAGTAGTCTCCACGTGTAAACATATAAGAGCCAGTATTCCAAAAGCATTCAAAAAGTACTCAGGTGCATCCGAATATGCATACTTCCTTAGCATATAGACAAGAAAAAGTAAAAAAAAAAAAAAAAAAAATGGGATGTCCAAATTCAGAGCTGAGGAATTCAAAATTGCATACTTGCATAATACTTACTACTTTACCACATCTTTCTATGGTAAAAGTAGTAAGAGACAAGAAAAACTTTTTTAATTTAATTATGAAGTTTGCCATGCATCACATGAATGTACGGGATGTCTTTTCCTTATTAAAACTACTAAGTGCAAAGTCTTGTACCTTTTTCTTTTTGTCCATTTTTGAAATACTCTTTATGCATCGAATCAAAGTTTGGAATGTAGCTGGTTGGTTTGGGTTTTAGCCTTTATCTGTTTAACAAAAACTTTGTTAAGTCCCTATCGGAAAAATACTTCTGGAACCAAGGCAGCTGAAAAAGTGTGCAGGCACTGTTGCACTCTTACAATGGTAGGTCATATGACAACATTGTAAATGCAGTACATCTGGATTACATTCAAACTACACACATTCATATTATAGAACACAAGTCCTACAGTATTTGGACAGGACTAGTTTTCTTTGCGATTTTAATCCCATCCGAACCTGCCAGGCTTGTGTTTTTCTAACACAACTTTTGTAAAAATTTCCAGAGCAAATGTTCCACTCTTTTTGGGCAAGCTCAATGCTCCTCTGAGTAATGTAATCCCGAATATGAATGTCTGCCCATGTGTGTTTTATTTATTTATTTATTTATTTTTATTTTTTATTTTTTTTACTAATCTGACTTACTATTTGTGCATTAATCATCAGTGTTGGGGAAAGTAAAAGTAATGCATTACAATATTGCGTTACTCCCTAAAAAAGTAACTAATTGCGTTACTTAGCTACTTTTTAAGGAAAGAATACTTTTGCAATACTTTTTCTCATCTGGGCTGGGCTTGATTATTTGTTTTTAATAAAATCTGCAAAACTAAAAGCCTTTTCTCACCAAAAGTTAGTTTTGCTATTAGTATTGTTGAAATGGATCATCGAAGGTTGGCAGCAAAGACATAAATGGGATAAAATACATAATGGATATGTGTGTTGTATGATTTATTTATTAATTGCAGGTTTGCGGCATATTCTGAATTAGCATATCACAGTTTTTTTTTTTTTTTTCGTTTTTTTTTTAGTAACACTGAATCTGTTTTTGTGCAAGTGAGGTGAGCAAATACATGTTCACATTTAGTCTAGAACTACAGTAAGTATAAACGCCTCTGCACTGAATTACGATTTCTCTCAACGTGAAGACAGGAGAGCTGTCAGTCAATAAATGGAAAAAAACTATAACTATACTATAACTAGCGTTACTTATTTGAAAAAGTAACTCATATTTTCTTGTAAAAAGCAATATGTTACTTTATTAGTTACCTGAAAAAAGTGATCTGATTACGTAACTCACGTTACTTGTAAGGAGTTACTCTCAACACTTCTAATCATCCGTATGTTGCACCTTTCAATATAATTATGGCATCTTGAAACAAAAATAGATCATATAAAAATGAATACATACGAAATTAAAAAATATAGCCTAAAATTATGAAGAACCAAATCACCTACATTTCTAAGACTGAACATTTTAATATCAGCATAAGTAAGATATAGGTATATATTTATCTGCTTAGTTACATGGGTTTATTATAAGCATCCATTTGTATTTACAATTCATGTTAAGTTATTATGGCAGAAGTGGTAGTAGAGTAATAGTGGTAATAGATTCTAATGGTGAGATGAAGGTGGCAGAAGCTCTAAACATGCTTCTCTGATAATACACACTGCTGGCAGACAGCAGTTAGAGGAAGTTGAGCTTGATCCCTCTGATAATGATCAAACTAACCTGAGGTGTGCCCAACTGCCGGAATAATTAACACTGTGATTACGGAGAGAGTTTAGCCTCCAGACAAACAAAATATTTAATTGTTAGATCAGTCTGAGGATTTGAGTCTAAATCAAAAGCACCAAGGTGATCTATGTAAAAGAACAACGTCTCTACTGTCATAATGTCAGCTGACACTAATCCCATGTTGTGATCAAGTTCCATGCTGGTCATTGAAGAGTTAAACCCTAAGCGCCTCATGACTCTTCTCATTTTAGGAATGTCTTTTACTAGAAGCCTTTATTTGTTTATACATATATAACTAATACATATTTAGACATTTACAGAATAATTCACCACACTTGTCATAAAAATAGACATAGTTAAACAAGTGCAAGTTCTAACGTATGAAAACGCTTATAACTGCCCATTATAAACTGGTCAACATGTTGGTCATCATCTGACCAACAGCCCTAAGCATCAGAGCCCAGTGGTCATCCAATCAATATCAAAAACACAGTTGTCATAGAGTTTCCTCATTTATTTCTTCCCCTACTGCTAATCCTTTTAATTACTGCCTTACTCAATGCTAATGTTATTCACGATTAGTTGGCATTATGCTAATCTTCGACCCACATTCGGCAGGAGAGCAGGAGCATCGTCTGAAGGCCAGATTGCTGGGAGGCTGGCATGCAGACTGACATCGGTCTCCCAGATGCACAAAGCAAGCCAGACAGAGGGACTCTTGCAAAAAAAAAAAAAAATTGAGGACCATAGTGTGTACCTTAATGAACGACTGTTCGCCACAGGGATTAGCACTAAATGCTGCTTTCCTCTCTTTCTTAGCCCACCCCAACATCTGCTGACAGTTCTGACATTTTGCACCAGTTTCTTAGTCTTGGCCTGAGTGGTTAGTATTATTTTAACCATGTCTTTCTTCTTTTTTTTTTTTTTTTTGCATTATGTGAAACACGGCAAATAGAAATATTGTGAAATGTGCTACGCTCCAAATTCTTGACTGAGCTCATATATTCCACTGGGCACTGCCTAAAAAAGATAGATATTCTGTGGTATCTGTCAATATTCAGTGGTAAACACATGACATCTTTGAATTTCTTATAAATGTCTACATATCTAGGATCTACTGTTTAATATTCATGTATACTGCAACATTTGCACTGTAAAATGATTAACTATAAAGTCAGTATCAGTGTTTCAGAGTTACTGCCTTTTTATTTAGCCATTTACAGTAAAAAAAAATGCAATATGCATAATACAAAAAAAAGATTTTAATAATACACAATAAAACACTACACTAATGAATGTGTAACCCTAACCCTAATCTACAACCAGAAAAGACAAATGTTAACCACAATAAGCAAAGAACGATGGTCATTGCAATTGTCCTTCAATAGACAGATAAAAATAATGTAACTTTAAATTATGTATACTGCTTACATAATGTAATTTTTATTTGTTATTTAGTCTTTGAGTCCCATTTTTTAATTAATGACTGTAACTGAAAACACAAAAGTGTTATACTGTGCAAATAAGTTAGCATACAATTTTGCACTTCATCTTGTGCAAAAGAGGTGATTCCTTTTTTTAAAATGTTTTAGTTATGAAATGCTTATAATGAAAAAGTGTCAAAAAATTTAAAACAGTAGTTTCGAAGCATCCCTTTATACCCTAATTGTTGTAACTTCCCTATGGCTGGCAAAAGGAAAAAAATATTTAACTTAAAAAAAAAAAGAATAACATTGAAAAAAGAATAGTGGAATGAGAATCAGCAGTAGCTTCATTGAAAGGGGCTTTTGTCTGCCAAGAGGGAAAATAGACAAACACAGAGAAAAATGTCAACAAGTGCAGAGCAAGATCTTGTGCGACAGTGATCCTAAGCGGCATGAGCAAAACTAGTGGAATAACTCATGAAATCAACCAAGCAACATCAGAAACATCATCAGAAATCAACCAAACAACGGCTGCAAGAAACATTGTCTGGAATATCACTTTATCTTTTATACCTCTTCAATTAATTTTCATCTGAAGTGGCCATGGATCATCGCTGATATACTCTCAAAATCCCTATAACAGCAAGAATTGGGATTGATCCCTTAAACGTGATTAAAGGTGAGTTATAATCTAATATTTGTATAGATCGCAGTATGCAAAGAGAAGAGGGACTCTGAAAAAAAAACATGACCTCTTGACACAGAGTTTAGCACAGGGTCCTGACCTCACCTGACACCAGTGACATCCGTATCCAACACACGTTTTGTTAAATATAAACACATTAGAAGATTGGGTACAAAGCAGGATTACAAACAGCAATATGCTAAAATAAATGTAAAAGAAATAAAAGTAAAGCAGTGAAAAACAAACAAAAAAGCAAATATATACACACATATGTTTTGACACAAGCCACTAAAAGATTCTGTAAACAATTATGCACATATTGCTGAATAACTTTTTTCAAATAATAAAACAAAGAATTCAAATTCAAACAACTACTCTGCAAAACTTTTTCTCTAAGACACGCTATGAATCGCACTGAAGGAGGAGTTACGTCACTCAAAAAATTGGTGGAAAAAAAGCGAAGAAAAAAACCCTCCAAAAAGCACCAAACTTACCATCCACCAGGTCCTGGCTGTCATGTCATAACATAGCTGCCATTTGATGGAGCTGTCTGCCGTTTTCCCAGCCATTCTCCCGTCAGTAGCTTTCATCAAGAGCAGCTCAGGAGTAGATAACACACTAATCAAGCCTTCATCAGACGCCACTCTCTCAGCCCCATGTAGGCCAATCCTTATCACACTGCATTATGGGAGAAAAAAGTGCACACACACACACACACACGCATGCACGCACATAGCCCTGTGCTGCAGCAATGACTCCAGCCTCCAGTGCTGCCTATAATGACAGGATCAGGATCTGAATCCCTCACACACACACACACACACACACACACACACACGGAGCCCCCCACCTCGGCCAGGACTTTAATTTTTTAAGCTGCGCGAACAGGAGCATGGATTTTTTGGGGCATCTTGAACAGTACAACAAGTGGGCAACCAATGAGGTGCGTGCGTGCGTTTACAAAGTTTATTTGCATTTTCATTGGTTCTATATTGTTGATTATGGTTTTGCCCCCCCCCCCCCCCCCCAATAAATACACACACACATTTTGCCCCCCCCCCCAAACGCTCCTCATGTTGATGAAGGGAGGCCCAAACGGGAATTATATTCCCCAAACAAAGACTAGGGAGTTTCATAGACATGAGAGCCGGGCACGGTTCAGATATCACAGACTTGCAGCAAATGAGGGAGGGAGAGAGAGAGAGCGCAGGAAAGAGAGAAAGAAAGAGAGGCGCAAACACAGACAGGTATTCCAAGTCCATTCATTTTCAAACCTGGCGTACTTCACTGAGCTTTGACCATCACTTTCTAAACATTAAAGAACAAACTCTACTGATTTACAAGGAGCAAGAGGATTTAAACATCCACTTCATTCACAGATGAAAGAAACTGCAAGTTCTTATTAGTTGGTACTTTAAAAAAATAATACAGTTGTTTCTGCATTGTAGTTGATCAATTTAAGAGCAGGATGCTTTAATGAATTTAGGAACATTTGAGAGAAATTAGTTACCCTGTCGTATTTTGAACCGAAACATAAGGTTGGTGTTGATAAAACATTTTCATGTGATAATACTTTATAAATGACTCTATAAAGGTCTAGAATGCACATTAGAAGTGTTAATCATTCGGTCATGTACATTAGCAAAATAGCTAACGTTAAACAGATTTCATCCTTAAAAAAAGAAACTAGATTTTAGTGTCGTGAAACACTTTTTATTTTTTCATAAAAAAATGTGTAGATAAAATAAACAATGAAAGCAAGTTCTAAAATAATCTTTACATTATTAGTTAAACATTTGCCAGTTGTCAAGATTTTTGAGAATGAGTAGTCTGATGGAGGGATGAATCTTGAGATGGAGAAGACAATGGGTGTACTGTTCAAACATACATATAGATATAAAAGGATTGAAGAATAGTGAAATAGTGAATGGCTTTCTGTTGAGTTTGTTAAGCTAAAGTTAGTACTGTTAAACCAACTGAACTTTTCCAACTATAGGAGAAAAAAATATATACACTTTTATAGAGTCTAAGAAAGGTTCTGAGAGGAGCAGAACATCCTTTTAAAAAAAAGCAGTATATTTTTGTATAATTATAATATTTATTTAATTTAAGCCTATACTAATTCTATATTTATCATATGTATTTATAATTTATACTCAAAATTATATTTTTAAAGATTGTTCAAAGACTTTGCTAAGAAACTTGTTAGTAAATATCACAATTATTTAGTTATGTTTAGTCCAGTTTGGATGGCTAATGAACTTTTCAGTTCATAAGTGAAATGTGAAATCTTCATAAAACTTGATGGAAAAGAGAACACATTGAATTTTAAACCTGATCACGGAACCCAAAATGACTTAATTCATTTACAGATTAGATGCTTTCAAACTATGTTAGCATTGATAATAATAATAGATGACTATGTAAACATCCCATGCAGGCTTATGCAACTCATCTTAGATCTAGATTATGTAAAACCAACAGCAATCTCTGGACAGCTGATGAGCCACTACAAGGATTCAAATATTTAAGTAATCAGAATATCCTAAAAGCAAGTGTCTTTGTGGTGTGCAAAGGTATCAGCTATAGCAAGTAATAACTGGCTTGCATTAATAGCATTAGCACAGCTTTGGTTGTTTAAAGCAACGCAAAGCAAGCTTTGATGACATTAATCAATTATAAGGAGTCTCTTGCATAAGAAAGCTGAGAGAATCAACTGAGAGTCATTCAGTGGATGCTCTGGAGCGACTGATTTACAGTTCTTAATCGAGTCACACAACAATCTTATGTTTGAGGCCTGTAAAGCATGCTCACATCCCACTCCTTCAGAATTACGTTTAATACACATGCATACAAACAAGTGAAGCTCTAGTCATGCTTCTGACATTTGCAGATTTACGCATCAACCTGACTCTTTGCTGTGAGTAGTGGGGTTTAACACTGAATGCCAGCTTTGTTCCATGTTTGGAACTCTCTTTGTAACCTATCCAGACCTTTTTCCCTCGGCAGCGCATTCCCAACCTCCACCTCCTCACAGAATGTTCCCGCCTGCAGCTGCTTCCCTCCACGTGAATTGTGGGATTGTGTGAGAACGTCCCGCGAGTCAAGGCACAGCGCGTCTGGCATTCAGGGGCCGAGGTGGCATTTCAGAAGCACTACGGTCAGAAGAATACCTAGAGTGTTGTTTATCCTCCTCGCCTTTTGCGTTGTGTCTTTCCATTTATTTCCGAAACCTTTCCCACATTTCCACACAGGGTCCCGAAGAGATTATCATGTTCTCCTTCACTTCAGGGTCATAACTTTTTACATCAAAAATACTGAAAAAACTAATCTAATGGAAGCTTAAGATGAATAATTAAAACAATTAATGAAATAATAATAAACCAAATCAAAAGGTTACTGATCCATAACAAGGATGCTGACTAAAAAATGAACAGAAAACAGTAAAGAGTAAAGAAAACAGAGAACAACTCAACTGCTTTATCAAATATTGTTTTCATTGTTTTCTGCAAAGCTAATTGAGTTTAAAGGAAAACATTTTTTTTTACATTTCACTTGAATTTCCTCACGTGTTCTGTATTGATCTTGACTATGCAGCTCAATACATTTTCTAGCCTTGATTGGATTAGGATTACATTTTTAGACTTTTAATTGGATTTCTACTTTCTTTCAGTCCAGTATTTGTAAGATTTATATGAAAAATCAATAAGCAAATCAATAATTTGAGAGACTAGGAAGTGGAGATGAATTCATCCAAGTTATGTGAACACCTGCTACAGACTCACTGTGTATAAAAATCTGTTTGTGCTACCAATGTAGTACAAATCATAACAGTGTGAAAAATACTTCTAAAAGAAAGTAAAAAATGTCATGTAGACCTAGCAGTAGTGACATTTTAAATAGAGCAAATACAGCAGTCATGACTATGGGTCATATCAGGTTTATTCATAGTTAAGGCTATACCATATGGTTCGGACAGTCAAGCAATTACGAGAAAAGAGCACTTGTCTGTTACTAATTGATGATAACCATTGTCCAGAGATGCTCTATAATCCCAGTCTAGCACTGTCCAAGAAACATTAGGATTATAATATCTCCAATCATATACATGTGTAAAAGAGATATCATCCTAAATATCACCCCTCTAGATACTCTTTATTAGGTTTTATTCCCATAATTCTCTCTTTTGTTTAACCAGATGTCCACTCCTAGAATAATAACAGGTGGCCATTTGTTTAATTAGGCCAGTTTACTTAGCAGGCCAGACACATGGACAAGCGGCAAATTACAATTATATATATATATATATATATATATATATATATATATATATATATATATAGACACAACAAGGATTCAAATACATTAATTTAGATTTTTAAAGCAATGAACAGTGATTGTAATTGGTAAGGGTGTAAACTGACCAGTGAAATAGGAATAAACAGTAATAAATGCAAGAACAGACAATGATTGTCAGTAATGGAGTAATCTTAAAAAATATTAATAATAATAATTAATTTTTTGCAAAACCTTTTGCCATGATCTACTGGAGAGTCTAATTTGTTCACAAATGACCACCTGTTGCTCCACAGAAGAAATTATGCCTGCTTCAGGACAATAGAGAGAAATCTGACAATGGAGAATTAATTTACTGACGTTATAACACATAAAACCTAATTAAGTGTCCTTTCTGAAATAATATGAACATTTAAATTCTGTTGTCACCCATTCATACAAAGTTTTGGTTTGTTACTTGAGAAAAAAAAAAAAAAAGATAGCTAAAAAAGTACATGAAACTTTTTTTAGCAATATAATTTCTGGAAAATGTCATCAAATGTGTTCAAATATATTTTACTTTTTTCTTTATGTTTTGATCATCCAAAAAAGAAACAGCCATTAGAAAGAATTCAAAAAAGTTCTTAATAACAAACTCCAATGTAAAATAGCAATAGAGATGAAGTGAAATAATTAAAATAAAACAAAAGGAGACCAAGAAAAAGAGAGTATGATCTAACAACCTTAAATAGTTGAGCATGGCACTAGCAACAGCAAGTTGTTGGGTTTGATTCTTCATTTTACATAATTGTTTTTTATATGCATAAACACAATAAAAAGTGAACGCAAACAGTTTACAGAAAGCGATTCAGTGAAAATGGCCATAAACGTGATACGTTCTAGATTAATTTTGGCTGAGAGGAGCGACGCAGGCGAGCACTTGCTCAGAGGTCATGACTCAGTCTCTCAGTGAGAGAGCGACATTAAAGAGTCCCAGCCAAGACTTTTTTTCCCTCTGGGATGAGGTGGTCCTGCCATCACACAGGCAATCTTTTAGGGTAATTCAAGGGAGGTACTATCTGCTGTCACTCAAGTGAAGAATGCTGAACGCCAGGGAGCCAGTCAGTGCTGACAGGGGCCGTCATTCACACCACCACACAGTGCAGGACACACGCCGGGCCAATCAACAGAGGCCCCTACTGGGAATGGACAGCATCAGGGCGGGAGGCATCCAACCGTGGCAGGGAGAGAGAGAGGGTGGGAGCGAGTGGGCGTGGGACCTTCTGGGGCAATGCCAGAGTTCGACAAGAGTTAATGGAAGCAACTAAACAACCACTAGGATTAGAGGTTAAGACATGGATTAGTTAAATTAAAGGCCTTGACATTGAATCATGGAGCACAATGACTGAACACATAATTCTCCCATTAAATAAAGAGTCCTAAAAAAAAGAAATCATCCAATTCTTTTGAAATATAAAGCAAATGGTGGCATTCAGCTAATTATGCTAATTTGTACCTGAATAAACCAGAAACCGATCTAATTGCAGAGAAAAGGAAAACGTTCCACTTCAGGCAAAAGTTTAAACAAGGTGGGCAGAGGAAGGGGGAAGAGCTAGTTCTTACTGGCCCAGACGCCACCTTTCAGCAGGGCACAACACATGCACATACATACACACATTGCACTGATTCAATGAATTGTTCTTTATCCGACACACCATCCAAAGCCCTCTTTCTAAAAGACGTCTCCTCGCAACCGTCCCCTGTGCTGCAGTATTAGACTTGCCAGCCTAGAGGAAGTACATAAGGATCTCTTTGTTAGGTTACACTGGAGGGACATTGTGTAAAATACAGTGCCTGCCCAAGATAAAAGGCTTGCCTTTCCTCTCATCTGAGCTAAGTTTATCCTCCCTGAAGTCTCTCCTTTCTGCCCAGCAGACAAAGGGATGACTTTAGTTTTAAGACTAGCTACCTATCAATTCATCATTCTACGAAAATCTAGTAAAATCATAGGGATTTTTTTTCAGTAATTATTGAACAGGGAAGTGTCGTAAACACGTATACTGAACTAAACAGTATGTAAGTAAGACCCAACTTATCTAACGTAAAATTGCATTGCTCTTTGTTTAGGGCACACAACCCTTTCAAAATGTCCGATTAGGCGTTACAGGTAAATTCTTCACAGGATTAGACTCTGCAAATTGAGTCTTGGCTATCAGGTAGGGAGCAGATGGAAGCAGAAGTCAGCCCGTTAATGACTCAGGTAACAGAGGTTTTGTTATAACACTGAGCCGTGAATGGCAAGGACAACGGCAAACAGGAAACACACTGTACATTTCCATGGCAACAAACTTCCATGGCAGCCAGAAATCCTGCATTGTCAAAGATCCAGACAAACAGTTGGTCGTGTTTAAAAAAATCACAAGGCGGCTAGTTCATTAAAGATTATTTTGTAATCGATATTATAATATGCTTGAATTTAGAATTTGAGAATTTGAATGAGAGAAATATATGCGCAATATCATATGAATAGACGTAAGATTAGGCTGTATAGACCTTTTTCCTGCGTAAACGATGAGCGGCGCCATTACGAATTCTAACGTCAGTGTAACAATGGGAGACTGGAGAGCGACGTGTGGATCCAAATGCAGGCTTTCTTGGAAGATACGTGGTCAAACAATGCAGGGTCAGAGATAGCAAACAACAATGGCAGAGATAATCCAGAGAGTAATCCGTAAAACAGGCGTGGGTTGAAATCCAGAGGGGCAGTCCAAAGTAACAAACAAACAAACCAAAACAAACAAGACAAAACTACGATTAAACTAATACTCAAAACAAAACAAGGAATTAACTAAGAAACTAGGAAACACGGAACAAGGCACGGAGAATCAGGGAAAATGCTTGGCATGTAGCTAAGAGCAAACAATACTTCGCAGTGTGTGTGTTCTGAGCATGCTTTATGGCTGACAAACAGGAAGTAACCAGCGAAGCAGCAGAGGGAGCAGCAACAGTCAGTGAGGGGCAGGGCTCCCTCTGCTGGCCTGGTGTGACAGTCAGATTGAATCCTTTTCTGTTCCGGTTTCCATAGGAACCCATTCAAATAGCGTCCATCTGCTTTTAATGTAGCTAACGTCCGCTGCTTCGTGTCATCTACACACTCATTAAAGTGAGGCACTGACAAATGATGGTCATTGCGACATTGCCAAGTGATGGCGCTATGGAGCCATGTGCTTTTTAAAAACATTTTAATAGGTTTAACATTAGTTTATTAGCTCGGAATATACCCTAATTTGACTAGAAACAATGCAGACCGGAAATACAAAGCATTCTTTCAGTTAAGAGTCGGACTTTCTTCCGTGTTCAGGAAAAACGTCTATATCAGCACTGCTGTGATTCGGTCATAGGTAATTACAGTGTGGCAATATACAGCCATCTCTCATGTCTACGAGTGTGATATTGCATTTATACAACAGTTCAATGGTACGAGTGAGTACATAAGAAACAACAGTGGAGTGTCTTTAAAAACCCTCTTTTGTGCAGAACTACTTCCTTCCGCCACAGATTTAAATCTCAGTTTGACAGTTGAGCAGCTGAGCACAAGCAGAGGCGGACAGAGTACACAGCTTCATTACTTGAGTAAAAGTACAGATACCCCTTGCTAACTTTTACTCAAGTAAAAGTAAAAGTACTACAGTCAGATGTCTACTTAAGTAAAAGTACTGAAGTACTTGTTTTTAAAAGTACTTGAGTATCAAGAGTACATTTTCTAAATATCGCATTACTACTGCCACAGTGCTTACATTTATGTACAGAAACGTCCTACATGGAGATATGAAAAATGTTAATGTTAATACCTTGGAGTTTTAATGGATTTTTTGCACCCACATTTGAACCTGACTGTGTTAAACACACCGCATATTCAAGGAGATTAAAGCAAATGCTCAGCTTACAGTAATGTGTAATATTAGAAAAGAAAATTCAGCTAACAATTGTATGTACATGTGAGTTTCTCTGTTTTTTCATAAATCAAATCAATAAACCTAAACCAGCAAAGAAGGCAATATAGCGATGTTCTGACACAACTCTGAACTGGGGCCACAGGTTGGCACATTCCCTGGATGGACCTGCTGCGTCTTTATCCATTGTTTGGTCCATGGTTTTGTCTCTTATCTAAATCATTATCTGACTATGGAGTTGACTTTGGCGGAAAGCTGAAGGTGAGTGCTGATAGGCTGTCCCAATCAGTGTTGCCTGCACAATCCAATCGCGTTTGAGAGGGAAACAACAAATTGAAGGTTTCCTAGATTTTTCTTTTTTCCTTTATTTTTTAGAAGTAATGGGTACTCACGGTTATGGATAGAAATGTAGTGGAGTAAAGAGTACAATATTTGCCTCTCAAATGTACTTGAGTAAAGTCATGAGTACTCCCCAAAAATTATACTCGAGTAAAGTACAGATCCCTCAAAATTGTACTTAAGTACTGTACTCAAGTAAATGTACTCCGTTACTGTCCGGCTCTGAGCACAAGCCTACGTTACTAATTCCAAAACATCACTTTAGAACTAGTAACAAATAAACAATGAGTTGCTTTATTGAAAACTTATTGTATTACTGTTTTAATAGCTCACTGTATTATGTAGAGTTTTATGAAAGAGAGATGGTCTGACTAATCGCGATTACCTGCATCTGATACAGCATTCTTCTTATTCACAATGTAGTTTGAATGTCCGCTGAAGAAAGCATTTTCTTTGTCATAACGTCAATATCCTTAATATCATCTGTTAAGGGTGATAACAGTCTCTTGTCGCCATCTAACGGCGGAACAATGTAACTAAAAACACCATCACGAACACACACACCGTTTCTTAATACTGAACACTTAAATACTACTATTATTTATATAAAATATTATTTATTGAATAATAATATTTAATAAACAACAAAAACAGCCATCATAAAAGTTTCAAGGCAATTCAGTCAAAATTACACAGGCAGCGCTCTGATATACAGCATTGAATTTACATAAACATGATGACATTTTGCCAAAACGATTTGTTCTGGAACAAATAATAGATTAATGAGACCAAAGACTGCCATTAGATTTGCCCAAACCAATTATATCTCATATTTAACCACTACAGAGACATCAGAGCCAGCTGTAAATTCCAGAGGATCTGGCCAAGTTGAGGCTTCTCTCGTGCGGGTTCATGAGTGCAGCACAGCTGCTGATGATCCAGAACTCTCATGTCCGAAAAAGTCAATGCAAATTTTCAAATAGATGCTATCTTTATTACCAACTGCATATTTGAACTATAAACAAATACATATTCACCTGAAAACCTGTATAATACTGTAATACTGTAACTTGTATTATACAACAATTAGTTTTAGTCCTCCAATCTGATTGGACGAAGGATATTCCTTGATATTTATTCAACAGTACTGGGATCTTTCAAAAATTATATGAAACTACTGATGAAACCACTGCTTATTTCAAATGTATACAAAATTCAGTTGCAATTTCTTCATCTTCAGAAAAAAATAGTAATTTTTTTGTGTAACAAAATTACACAAAAAATGTAAAATCTTAAAAGAAATAAAAAAATGGCATCTTCAAATATTTATTGGTAAACTAATTATAGAAAACTGTTTTGTCAGTGAACTGCACATAGTTCTAAATTAACTGGTTCTTTGTTATTTTCATTTAAAGTGACAGAAACTGATCGAAAATGATTATACTTATTCTGCTAATAGACAAAATTTGCATTACAGCCTACAAGTTTTAGCTAAAATGGCTGATAGTTTAGGAAGCAAAGCATGAATGAACTTGTTTTCCCTGTGTATAATTTAAGAAAAACTTTGGTGCACACAATATATTAGTCATAATAGGCCACAAACAACGACTTAATGGATCAAAAACCTTTTAAAAACTTTTGACCATCATGGTCTAGAGCTGGCATGCAACGTTTGGTACAGATCAGCCCTCAAAGAACATGCATCTCAGTTTTTAAGTTCACTGATCATATGGTTACAGTGTCATTTCAAAGCCTTGTGGTCTATGTGTATCAAGTTTCATTAAGGTTGAACAGACGTAAATTAGTGAAAAATGGCAGAAGGGCCCTTTAATTAGCATAAGCTTTAAACACTTTTTTAAGCACTTCCTACTTTTATGTGCAAAATTTGGTCAAGATGGACCAATGCCATAAGAGGTATTCGAAAAAGGCATGTTTTTTTTAGAACACTATAAATTTGAAAGAATTAAAATTTGTTTCTATAAAACCACCTAGTGTCAGACAGATGTGTGTCGATGTGCCTGAGTATATGGACATGCTTCAGACCATCCTCCCAAGTTTGTGATCCAGTGACAGATTCCTCTCTGGTGACGTATGCAGGACATTTTTCAAAATTCAAGCAAGATCTGTTGCATAGACCTTGCCCTACAGTCAGGTCCATATATTGTTGGACCCTGACACAATTTTCATAATTTCCACTCTGTATGCCACCAGAATAGAACTGAAATGAAATAATCAAGATAAAATTGAAGTGCAGACTTTAAGCTTTAATTCAAGGTTTTGAACAAAAATATAACTCTTAGGAATTACAACCATTTCTATACATAGTCCCCCTATTTTCAGAGGTTCAAATAAATATAATTATAAATAAAATGTTCAATTTTAATATTTTGTTGAGAATCCTTTGCAGGCAGTCCTTAAGTCTGGAACTCATGGACTTTACTAGAGGCTGGGTTTCCTCCTTTGTGATGCTTTGCCAGGCCTTTACTGCAACTGACATGAGTTGTTGTTGAATTTATGGGTCTTTCTGCCTTTAGTTTTGTTTTTCAGCAAGTGAAATGTATAAATTGGGCTGAAATTGGAGATTGACTTGGCCACGACTGCTTCTGTCTTCTGTCACGTCATCAATAAACACCAGTAACCAAGTGCCACTGGAAGCCATGCATGCTCATGCCAATCACACTGCTGTTCCAAGCCTTCTCCATACTTTTTTCTTTGTGTTATTCTGGTAAAGGCTGATCTTAATTTCCATAAAATGCTTTTCTAGAAGTGGTCTGTTTTTTTTTTGTAGATGTTTTTTTTTTTTTTTGGCAAAGTGTAATCTGGCCTTGTTTGCACCTTGTGGTGAACCCTCTGTATTTGCTCTGGTTAAGACACACCTACCTCCTGGAGAGTGTTCTTCACTTGGCTGGATGTTGTGAAAGGGTTTTTCTTTACCATGGAGAGGATCATTCAATCATCCACCGCTGTTGTCCTCTGTGAATGTCCAGGCCTTTTTATGTTGCTGCCACCAGTGTGTTCTTTTTTTTATCTCAGAATGTACCAAACTGTTGATTTAGTCACTCCTAATGTTCCTGCTATCTCTCTGATGGATTTCTTTTGTTTTTGAAGCCTAACAATTGCCTGTTTTACTTGCATGCAGAGCTCCTTTGACCGCATCATGTGGGTTTAGAGCAACAGCTTCCAAATACAAATGGCACACTAGAATCAACTCCAGACCTTTTACCTGCTTAATTGATGTAGAAAAAAAATTAGGAAGCCCACAACTGTCAACTGTCCAATTACTTATGGTCCCTTGAAAAAGAGGGAAGGTACATATTAATGTCAGGATATCACCCCAGTCAGCTACACAAGACACACCCTCTGGAGAACCACCCACTCGTTCCAGATCACCTGACTTCTGATTGCACTCACCTGATTCCACTTACCACACCCTTTATATACCCAGCACTTGCATTCACTCATCGTCTGGTCTACAGATCGCACCCCTGGTTCCTGCTGGTTCTCCGTAGCTCATGGACTCTGTTTCTCTCTTCTGGTTCCGCGGATATTACCACCTGTACACAAGGACTGCTCAGATAAGATTACGCTTCATCCCAACCAACCATATTGCTGTTTACAACTTACCTGCTGTTCACATAAACTTACCTCTTTTATATTATACTTACCTCCGTCTCTGCCTTCGTCTGTGTGTGACAGAAGACCAGACCGAACAAAGATGAGCACCGAAGAAACCACTGCACCGAACCCCGCACCAAACCTATTCACCGAACTCGTCCATGCTTTCAAAGCGGCGCTTACTCCACCTTCGCCGCCATCTGCCTCAGGAAGTCCCATGGCCATACCAAACACATTCGCTGGAGAGGCGGCTGAGTGCAGCGGTTTTTTGCTACAAGTCGAACTGTACATCCGGATGCAACCACATCAATTCACTACAGAGGATTCCAAGGTAGCTTTTTTGATCTCCCTTCTATCTGGTAAAGCTTTACAATGGGCGAAAGCCATATGGAACGCCAATAACCCCATTATTCATTCATATGAACAATTTACCAGTCATTTCTTTGAAGTGTTCAGCACAACCACCAGTGTACTCACCGTTTCTGATCAACTGTTCCGGTTACAACAAGGATCTTCTTCGGTGCAAGAATACACTCTCCACTTCCGGACGCTGGCGGCGGCTAGCGGCTGGAACGAGATCGCCCTGCTGGGTGCCTACAGGCAAGGTCTTCACCCAGACATTCGTGCTGCTATGGCGCTGTATGATGATTCCATCGGTCTGGAGACCTTTCTACAACGAACTAATCGGGTATCCCAGCGACTAGCCGCCTGCCAGCCATCACTAACCGCTCCTCAGCCCGCTTCGGTGGCAGCTTGCACTCCAGTACCAGAACCTATGATCATCGATTCTACCAGATTGTCTCGGCTGGAACGTCAACGCCGCATCACTTCCGGACTTTGTCTGTATTGTGGTAAACCTGGTCATATCCTTCGCAACTGTCCAGTCCGACCCCCACGTCCTGTGGTGAGTACCATACAAACTGACATTGAAACTGCCAAGTTAACGCTGATTCCTGTAACAATTCATACTGCTGAACATTCCTTCTGTCTGTCTGCTCTGATCGACTCAGGCGCCTCCGGAAATTTCATCTCACAAGACTGTCTAGATCATCTGCAACTACCTCGCCTACGTCATCATCCTGAATATGCTGTAAGGACTATACAGGGAAAACCATTAGGACGTGGGCGGATCCGTTACTCTTCACCTATAATCACTCTGCAAGTCGGTCTGTTTCACCGTGAAAGGATTAAACTTCTGGTACTGGAGAACTCCACCGTGGATATCATCCTCGGACGTCCCTGGCTCCACTCTCATCATCCTGAACTCCGCTGGGATCCGTGTGACATCATCAGCTGGAGTAAGCATTGCCTTAAGAACTGTATGTCAGAAGAACTGCCATCTACTCCTGTCCCCTTGTCTCTAGCTTCTACTCGTGTCGAGAGTCCGGACGTTACGACCTCGATTGAAATCCCAGCGGAGTACATCGACTTCGAGGATGTTTTCAGTAAGCAAGCTGCCACCCACCTTCCTCCACATCGGCCATGGGACTGTGCTATCGATCTGCTACCTGGTGCTCAACTACCCAAGGGACGGGTATACCCTCTGTCCAACCCGGAGCGCCAGGCGATGGAGGAGTACATCCAGGAGGCTCTCGCACAGGGATTCATTCGACCATCGACCTCACCAGCCGCTTCCAGCTTCTTCTTCGTGGGTAAGAAGGATGGAGGTCTCCGTCCCTGTATTGATTACCGTCAAATTAACTCTCAAATAATTCAACAACCTTACCCACTTCCACTCGTGCCTGCCACCCTCGAAGAACTCCGTGGAGCTCGTATCTTCTCCAAACTGGACCTGCGGAGTGCATACAACCTCGTTCGTATTCGTGAGGGAGACGAGTGGAAGACGGCCTTCATAACACCCAATGGCCACTATGAGTACCTCGTTATGCCCTATGGTTTGTCCATCAGTCCCTCCGTCTTCCAAACGTTTATGAACGAGGTGTTCCGGGAATTTCTACATCAGTTTGTAGTTGTCTATATTGATGACATCTTGATTTATTCCCGGAACCAGGCCGAACATCGCCAGCACGTCCGTCAGGTCCTACAAGTCCTACGTCAACACCATCTTTTCCTGAAGTTGGAGAAGTGCGAGTTCCACAAAACTGCTGTGCAGTTCTTGGGCTATAACATCAGCCCCGAGGGTGTGCAGATGGATTGCAATAAGGTTCTCGCCATCCAGAACTGGCCGCAGCCCAGCACCATCAAGGAACTGCAGAAGTTTCTCGGGTTCTCCAACTTCTACCGCCGATTCATCAAGGATTACAGTTCCATCACTGCACCCCTGACCTCCCTCCTTCGAGGCCAACCCAAACATCTCAACTGGAACACCTCGGCCCACGAAGCATTCCAGCAACTAAAGAAGATCTTCAGCACTGCTCCTCTCCTACGTCATCCTGATCCTGAGCTTCCATTCGTAGTCGAGGTTGATGCATCTACCATCGGCGTCGGAGCAGTGCTGTCACAAGCGGCTGGTGACTCCAATCTCCTCCATCCCTGTGCCTACTTCTCGAAGAAGTTATCCCCGGCGGAGCAGAATTACGACGTAGGCAACCGCGAGCTGCTAGCCATCAAGCTCGCCTTGGAGGAGTGGCGCCACTGGCTGGAAGGGGCTAAACATCCTTTTATGATCATCACAGACCACAAGAACCTTCAATACCTCCGAGAAGCGAAACGTCTCAACCCAAGACAAGCCAGGTGGGCTCTGTTTTTCACCCGATTCCAGTTCAAAATTACCTATCGACCAGGATCCAAGAACATACCAGCAGATGCTCTATCCCGTCAATTCTCCAACGACTCAGTTCCCGAAACAGAGCCCATCCTTTCACCCGATCTGATCGTTAGCCCCATCCAGTGGGATATCGACACCTGGATCCAAGAAGCCACCCTCCAAGAGCCTGCTCCGCCGGAGTGTCCAGAAGGAAAGATCTACGTCCCTAGCTCCCAACGTCAACACCTTCTGGACACTGTCCACCAATCTCCGGGCTCTGGACACCCAGGTAGCAGAAGGACCCTCTCGCTCATTCAATCTCGATACTGGTGGTCCAGTATGACCCGGGATGTCATCAGGTACGTCCAAGGTTGCTCAGTCTGTGCCACTACTAACTCTCCTCGTCATCTGCCTACAGGAAAACTGGTGCCACTCCCAGTCCCACAGCGGCCCTGGTCCCACCTCGGGGTAGATTTCGTAACGGATCTCCCGAACTCAGACGGCAACACCTGTGTGCTCGTCATTGTGGATCGATTCTCCAAGGCTTGTAAACTGCTGCCTCTACCTGGTCTTCCTACGGCTATGGAAACAGCGGAACTCCTCTTCCAACAAGTCTTCCGACACTTCGGTCTCCCCGAAGAGATTGTGTCGGACCGGGGTCCGCAATTCATTTCTCATGTCTGGAAAGCATTCTTTAAATCACTCGGAATTTCTGTTCATCTCTCCTCAGGGTACCACCCACAAACCAACGGCCAGACTGAGAGGAAGATCCAGGAACTTGGACGTTACCTCCGGGCATACTGTTCTGAAGACCAACACAGCTGGAGCAGGTTCCTCCCGTGGGCCGAGTACGCACAGAATTCTCTACGCCAGGACACCACCGGACTAACACCCTTTCAGTGCGTACTCGGTTTTCAGCCACCGCTGTTCCCCTGGACGGAGGAACCCACGAATGTTCCAGCTGTGGACTACTGGTTTCGAGAGAGCGAGAGAGTGTGGGACTCAGCTCACCGTCACATCCAAAGAGCCATCAGACGCCATAAGGACTTTGCCGATGCTCGCAGGAGAGCAACTCCACAGTACCATCCTGGAGATAAGGTATGGCTCTCCACGAAGGACATCCGGCTAAAGCTACCTTGTCGCAAGCTGAGTCCCCGCTATATTGGTCCATTCGAGATCCTGAGGCAGATCAACGAAGTGACATATCAGCTTCAGCTCCCACCCAGGTACAGAATTCATCCCACCTTTCACGTGTCCCTTCTAAAACCCTTTTTCCCTTCTGCCACAGAGTCCACGGGAGCTGGAGCTGAACCCCCTCCTCCTGAAATCCTGGATCAACCATCTGTCTACGCGGTTCGTGAGATCCTGGATTCCCGACGTCGAGGCAGACACCTGGAATACCTGATCGACTGGGAGGGGTATGGACCGGAAGAACGATCCTGGGTGGCCAGAGACGACGTCCTAGATCCCCAACTCCTAGCGGACTTTCATCAGAGCCACCCAGACTGTCCTGCCCCTCGCGGTCGTGGTCGCCCTCGACGTCGGATTAGGGCGTCGGGAGCCGCCCCTGGAGGAGGGGGTAATGTCAGGATATCACCCCAGTCAGCTACACAAGACACACCCTCTGGAGAACCACCCACTCGTTCCAGATCACCTGACTTCTGATTGCACTCACCTGATTCCACTTACCACACCCTTTATATACCCAGCACTTGCATTCACTCATCGTCTGGTCTACAGATCGCACCCCTGGTTCCTGCTGGTTCTCCGTAGCTCATGGACTCTGTTTCTCTCTTCTGGTTCCGCGGATATTACCACCTGTACACAAGGACTGCTCAGATAAGATTACGCTTCATCCCAACCAACCATATTGCTGTTTACAACTTACCTGCTGTTCAAATAAACTTACCTCTTTTATATTATACTTACCTCCGTCTCTGCCTTCGTCTGTGTGTGACAATTAAAGAGCTGTCATTCCTTAACCTTTTTTTGATGAGAATACCCTCAAATTAAAGCCCATATTCATTGTATAACTGTAACTTGAATATATTTTTAGTCAACAGCTAAAATAATAAAAAATGTGCCTGTATCCAAATATGTATGGACCTGACTGTATGTTCCAAAATATAATCCAAAATATGAATGTGTGAAGTATGAATGCAATCCAGGAATAGTAAATCCACCATGTTGGCTTTGTTACACGACCAACAATGGCATAAGCTACATTGCTTCACGGCCATTCGCAACTCATCTCCCATGGGATAATAAAGTGTCCACTTCTCCATTCATTATTCCAGCGGACTGTACTATATAGACAGTAGGCAATCTGACCATCGTTTGATTCTTTCAGGCACAAAACACTGTTACTATGTTCTACTTCATTTGAAAATATTAATGTTGGTAGATAAATGGCCGAAAGAGAGCTGACAACAATTGACAAAAACTCTCCAAAACTAACTACTTGAACATGAAACTTGTAAAAGAAAAAAAAGCATTTTTTTCTGTGACAGCAAGCTGTGATGATCTACGATCCTACATGGAAAGCCATTACAACTAAAACAATAATGCAAATAATGCTGAAATGATCCCTCAAATAATGCTGTTGTACGAGTAGGCTGTCTCTGCTAATGCAGTCTCTGTAACTAGTCTATAGCTAGTCTTAACAATTAACAGTTTCCATTAATAATACTAAAATGATACAAACTTCAAAATCATTGATGTTCATCCAAAGAGTTGTCATTAATCTTTTATTCATATGTCACTTACTTATTTAAATGCACATTAACTAACCTATTGAGCACCATATAATAGCTTATAAATTACTTATCAAAGAAGTTAGTATTACAAATATAATAAAACATCACAATAAATGTTCAGTAGAGTCGAAAGCAGGTGTTATGGTAATGGAGTGATGTCAAAGCTCTTGAGAACACAGGTTTAATCCAACAGACCTTTTCAACCACTGGTTAGAGAGATATTGGCCATCAGTACATCTGTGTTGCCAGGGCCTCCAAATGGAACCCCAAACTGGCACTTAACTGTCACTGTGACCGTGTGTGGAACAGTGCCTATAACCAGAGAGACCCTGGCACACACCAGGGCATGAGACACAGAGGCAGGCAGAGAGGGCAATGGGCAGCTAGCCAGGCCCATAGAGGGCTGCTGAGAGGCAAAGCACCACTGCCACCGCCAATACAATCTTGCCAAAACAAACAATCTTGCCCTAACGAAACCTTCAAATGCCCAAATAAAGGTTATTTTGCAGATATATTACAGCACCTCAAACTATTTAAGCATCTCCAAAGCAAAGACAATAAATAGGTGTTCCTTGTAAATAAGGAGCAATATATTGTTTAATATTTTTTCTTTGTTGAGGACTATTCAGAGCAACTACAGTGCTCATTGTTTTCTTAGAGGCTTAAGGTTTGTCTTTGCTTTTAACAGCTTTAGACCAAGTGAGAAACTAGGTGACAACTCAAATCATGTCAATCATTAGATAAAGTAGACCAAGGTGTTCAAATGGCAGTTGGTCTAATCGCATTCGCAGGCCTAATTCACAGAACTAAGTGTTTAACTGTATCAAGAAAAGCTTTTGACACAAAGGCCAAACAAGAAACCGTGGTGTTTCAACAGAATGAATCCAGAGTTACAAAGCTTCTGTCCAGACTGCCAGTATGTGGGTGTGGATCTGGTAAACAGAAAGGCTTAAATGTACTCGAAAAAAAAAATGTTTAATGAAAGGTCAGTGGTTCATCACAAAGGAGAAATGGAAAAGATTTTAATCGACTCTTATAAGTGGAGAGGATGTGCAGGGAAGGATTTCATTTGTGTAATATGAAAACAATTTACAAAGAAGATTGATTGCTAAAATTCCACTTCAAATGGGAGGATTTCACGTTGAGAAGAATCTCTTTATTTAAATGAAAATAAATGAAGGGTGGACCTTTGTCCCTCTGAGATGGGGTACTGTGGTAACACTGATCACTATTCCAGATCTCACAGATTTAATGTCACATTCATCCCGAATGAACACAACACTGAAAAAAGTTTGAATGAACTATGTAGATCATTCTGCAACATCTATGTATGTGTGTGTATTTATTTATTTATTAATATATGAGTGCATGCTGAAAACTATGAGGATATTATAAACAAACCATTTTAATAGTTATTGTGTGAAAATTGATTATAACAACTTCTCAAAAATATAAATAGGAAACATTGCATATTTATTCATTATAAATAATGCTAACTAATATAACAAAGCAATCTGCTATTTTATAAAACACACCAAATGCTATAAAACAAAACATTATTTGCAATTTGGTGGAAACGACAGTTGCTTACGATATTTTAAATAAATCTTGAGCTTTATGTATTTTCACAACAATTTGGAAATTGTTAGTGATGAATTAAATTAACTAGTAAGAATATGAAAATTATTTTAAGAGACTTTCTAAATGTCCACAAGGACAAAAATGACCATAGTTGGGGAAACAACCAACAATCTAGAATCGAATACATGCAAAAAAGCACAAACAAAAATAACTGCACATCAGGTAAAAGAACACCATTTATTTTTTTAAAAAATGCCTTCATAAATAACTAATTTCTGATATACTTTTAAACCCCCATGATTAAAAAATAAACATTGTGACTGAACCCACAAATGAAGCAAATAGACAGAAACACCACAACTGATATATCTTAAACATAAACCTGAATAGGGTTGTCATCCTCCACAGGACGGCAATAAGTAGTTTCCTATATTATAATATTCATGAGGAGTAGATTCAAATAAAATAATGTTCAGTAAACTACCTGCACATACAATTTTAATATCTGCTATGACAGTGAATAAATTCTAGCAAGTTTTATTGCTTTACAATGGGGACACAAACATGAACATGGCCTATATCAACAGCTACAGTGAGTACTGCTCTTTTATAAGCTTTTTTAATAATTGATATCATGTTAATATAAGGATATTCAAATTCTGTAATGTTCTGTAATGTTAAAAATATTAAATAAATATCATATTTAATGGAAACAATCCAATAGCCCCTGCACTTACATACTTCACACCATTGGTTTAGCAATAAACAAACAATAACAATAATAATAATAAAATGTCTTGTATTTAAAATATAAGCAAAAGAGCAAAACTGCTACAACACTCAGAAATGAAAAATAACCACAGAAGGAAGTTGTAGTTTTTAATAACCAATTATTAGACCCCCTACCATAAAATCACAATAAAGAACTAGACATTTTTAAATTAAAGGTATAACATTCAAAAAAAGATGGAAAAGTTAAATGCATAATTTCACAATAAATATTCAAGTAGGTATCTCTCTTATAAGTGAATGTTGTCAATGCGGTAACAAAAAACAAGTAACCATTTTATAACATTATTCAGGTGGTGTGTAACAAGAAAATGAAAGCAGAAAGTTTGTTTTGAATTAAATTCATTTTCGGTACCTCTGACCCTTTGAATAGAATGTCGACTAGAGCTAGAATTAGGCTAGAAAGGGCTACCAGATCACCACCAGAAGAAAATGTGCCTATTCATGTGTCAAAATCAAGCTTTACTCGATTACATTCACACAGGCCTTGTGGACAAAAAACACAATTGCACAATAAACCATTTGTGCAAATTATTGTGTAATAATTGTTTAATCTAGAACGGCTTGTCAAGATAAATGTGTAATATGAACCCAAATGTTCTTGTGGATCATTACAGTTACCTGAAAACACAGTAAAGTAAATCTGATCTAAAACCAAAAAGTCACAGTGGTGTATTTAGTAAGTTATTTCATTAGAACTGCATGTTTAGAGGCACTTCAGACAAATGGTGATTTGCTACTAGATTTTGGGGTTGATCTGCATCACACAGAAAAGTCAGAACGGTAATGTAATGACAAACTAAGTGTTTATGAGTCATTGTGTTGTGCAATAAACAACCGTCTGTAAAATCTGGGCAAAAATAATTAGCAGGATAAATCCATCACTTTTTAGTGAGTTACATCTATACCCCAGGGAACTTTTAGCTTTTTTGCAAACATCTTATACGCTAATATTATTGCAATATCATTCATTTCAAATATGAAGCTTTCATTAAGTATTATTATTAGCACTGGTTTAATACCTCCTCAAAAAAAAAACTGTGACTTGATGTTTATGATTAAAAAGTTTTATAATAAAAGACACAAAAAGTTAAACTTGTGAACTGTAATAGGCACAAAAAAGTAATAACGAAACAAAAAATAAAAGTGATCAATTGCAGTAATAGTAGTCAAATGCTTAGCAGAGGCTTTAGCAGTGCTTGGTGAGGTATGCGTAATTATGTGCATGACAGTGAAAGTTATTGTAAACTATGTTTGTGTATGTGTACTTCAGCAGTGTCTTTTACCCATGACAGAGGTAGTGACGCACCTCGAGAGCCATCAACCCTCACTGCCATAAAACCAGACAATCTCCGCCCATTTGCGTCCCTACTTGCATGAAAAGCGTTCACGTGATCCAGACCTAGGGGAGTGGACTGGGCCGAGGTCTCAACTAACAAGGGTTACCCTGGAGACAACAAAGCCTCACAATAAACTATTCCCCTGTAATCCTATTTCAGTAGTAAATATGAACCTGGCCCAGCATGTGAAGTCAAAGCAAAAAAATAAGTTTTATGACACTGATATGTTTAACTACAACAGAATTCATTCTGTATGAGTAGATACATGCCAGATTACTCTCAGTTGTTATGAAGAACCTGGAAAAGTTTGATCCTGTAGAGATACCAAGCTATTTTGGAGAGGATTTTGCTGAAGACAAGGGGTGGGGAGGGGGGGTTGTCGGAGGGTGACCTTCCCCACTGGAGTGATGTGTGCGTCTCTGTCTGTCTGTTTACACATGAGAGCGGGAGGTCAAGTTGAGCCTTAGAGGCTGTCTGCTCCTGAACGGCAGGAACCACAGGATCTTCCAGCGAGTGCCAAACACCTCAGCCATCGCTTGCTGCCACGACCGGCGCGGTCCGCTGGGGGCATAGAATAAATTAAAGTATGCATCTTAAGTTGATGTAAAATAATGAAACGTGAACTATGCAGAGATCCTAAGAGCTTTAGGAGAGACCAGGTCTAGTTGTCACACATTACAGACATTATTTTCTCAGTGCAAGTTATTTATTTTTAATCAACTTCACCCTAAACATCTTGGCATTAAAGCTACAAAGTACCAAGTTACTGCACTAGAGGAAAGACGTTATTTTTGAACACAAGTTGACCTATTGTGCCCAGTAGCGGGGCACGTTCATTCTGTTATTAAACGGCATATTAGATGTTTTCCAGTAAATTTTCAACAATTGTAAAATATAAAACAATTCAGAAAAAAAACACAAAAGTACATAACAAACCACTGTTTTAACCATAAATGCTAAAATGATGAGTGTTTTGAACCAGATGTTTAACATCTATACTCCTATTCAAAAGTTTAGAGTCGGCAAGCTGTTTAAAAGAAGCCTCTTCAAGGTGGAAATTATTTGATCAAAATTTAATTTAAAGTAGTAATATTGTGAAATAATATTATAATTTAAAATATACATTTTTGATTTTAATATATTTTAAAATGTAATATATTCCTGTGATGGCAAAGCTAAATTTTTTAGAAGCCATTATTCCACCCTTCAGGACATAGGATTCTTCAGAAATCATTTTAATATGATTATTTGTCAAGAAACAATTCAAAAATTTTTGTTCTGCTTACTACTTTTGTGGAAACACAAAATAGAAAGTTCACCTAAACAGCATTTATTTGAAATGTCTTTCATGCGTCTTTTTTTTTTTTTAAATAATTAAAAGAAATTTAAAAAATGATATTTAAAAAAATTAAATAATAATAACAACAATAATAACAATAAAATATTAATATTAAAAATAATTACCTCTGACAGATACCAAACTTGTGAGGTTATTACATACAAAACCCTTGATTAGATAGATAGATAGATAGATAGATAGATAGATAGATAGATAGATAGATAGATAGATAGATAGGATAGATAGGATAGATAGGATAGATAAGATAGATAAGATAGATAGATAGATAAACACATTTGTGTGATTGGACTTTGACAACTAGCCCCAGTGTCCATGTCTACATGTAATAATTGTGTAGAGGGCATTAGATTATTATTAAATGGCTGAAATGATGCTGCAAGTTTCGATACTTACACGTCTTCCAATAAGTGTGACATCTTCTCTATAGTAGTTGTGTCCTGTTGTTGAAAACAATGAAATATATTGCTTTGTATCACCACTGAACTATGAACATGTCATTTCTTATAAATTTAAGAGACAATACAGTGAAATGATTTATGACAGCAAGTCAGTGAATGCAAGGGGTGAATTGGAGCGTTTTTTGATCTTTCCCACGCTGGGAGTGAAAACTGCTACAGCATACACTGAGACAAAAGAGAGACAGTGAAGCCGACAGCAGCAACACTCCCTTGGTGCCCTCCTCACCTTGCCAAGTTGGCACAGGGGCAAAAGGGCATCTGCCTGCGGACAATGGGACTGCGTGCATAGGGATGCTAAAATCCCCCCTGCTTGCCAGGTGAAGAGACGCGGCAAAGAGAGAGAGAAAAAAACTGAATATGTAAATAAGGTGGGATTAACAGAGGCGAGACTGTAGGGCCTGACAGTGGCTTTCTAGAACAATATGTGCTTTGTGTGTGATAAACAAGACAAAAACATAAAAAAGACTCTATTCCTGAAGCCATAGGACATTATGTAGGAAGTGCAACTTGAACTGTTAAAGTTAAATTCACATTGTGAACCGCTAGAGGACACACTCTTGGCCTGGAGTAGCCAGAGTCATGCCAATTTGACCTGGCTGCAGTTCAGGCTGAACTGATCTGGGCTCAGAGAGCATGCGTGAGGAAAAGATCTTTGCAGGGATCAATGATTAAGTCTGCTTGCTCACTTGCTATGACTGGCACGAGGCTACGCGCTAACCACCCTGTCAGACGCTAAATCTTCTAAGACATGACAACACAGGATAGCGGGGTGGTGTAGCTTGTGTGTTAAAGCATCTAGACTTTCCTGGCCTTTGGATAAGGAGATGGCTTAAAGGCAGGACAGGACACAAGATAAAACAGCTTAACATGGACTTTTAGCAACACAAGATTAGCATTGTAAAAGGAAGACTCCTGCAGTAATGGGTTAGTGTCAAAGGTCATCTAAAAGAATGATTGGACACAGCCTCTCTAATTATTAATGAGAAAACAATTACGTTTTAGTTGGTGGGATTACACAAATAAGCCTGTGTAGTTGTTGATGTTTTCATTTAATGGTTGGACATTTGAATATGGAAGACCTTGTGACAAGTGAGACGTGTTCTTTGACACAATTCCACAGCATATGGTGGATGCTTGGGGGTCAAGTCATCATGACTGGAAACCAGAGAATACGATTAAGGGGAGGTGTATTCTTTTTAAAGGGCTGCACTTTTTACCGAATTTAACTAGGTCACTACTAATCCTCTTTGCCCTGGCTATCACATGAAGTCATCAGTTAAAGGATCAGGGTTAAACATGATTATCCCACTCCCCCCAATCACAGCCATGTTTCAGGCCTAATCAACAGAGAAAGGATGGAGGACTAAGAATGGAGCGTGGTTACAGTGGCCACCATCATTGCTTTGACCTTAAGGATAGTTCACCCAAAAATTATGTCATCAATTATTTACCCTCATGTTGCTCCAGACCCATAAGACTTTTTAGACACAAATAGAAGATATTTTTGATGAATATTTAATTAATGAATACTCTGAATGAAACCTGAGAAATTTAACTTCCCTTCCGAAGGGAACTCTCACTGCGTCCTCTAGAGGGCGCTTTTGGGGAACGCTGCAGCGTGCCTCGAGTCTGAAGAATGCATAGAAAAACTACATGAAATGGCCGGCGCCAGCGTATGACGTCACCGCGGCGCGTCAGTCGCTGCCGTTGCGTCACTACCGGGCGACCATAACATAAAAGAGGCGCCCGTGCAACACAATACATCTTCGCTGTCTTCAGCTTTCCCGGTTTGGATGTGCATTGGAAGAAACGGTAAGAATCCTTTCTTTAAACTACTATCATGGCAAGCACTAGCAAGTCGTTTAAGCGGTGTGTTCATCCGTGTCCTCGTTATTTGACACCTGATGACACACATGAGCTTTGCGTATTCTGTTTGGGCGAAGAGCACACACGCGATGTCCTTGAGGGGGCATTGTGTGTACATTGTGAGCGCTTCCCTATGAAGAAGCTCCGGTCTCGTCTGTCTCTCTTTCTGAGGAAAGATGAGCATTCACTTGCCCCTCGCGGTTCGGGTCCTGCCGTTGCCGAGGCACGGAGGAAACTGAGCTCGTGGGGCTCGCAAGTGGAACTGGCTGACGAACTTGAGAAGGGTCTCTCTCTCTCGCCAGCCGGAGACGATGACAGGCTCCTAGCTGATGATGATGCGTTATCGCTGACGTCGTCAGATCCAGGAGCAAGTGCTCTTTTGGGTTCCACCCAAGAAGAACAGGAAGTGCTAGAGATGGATGAAGACGCTGAGGCTGAATCCTCTCTACCTTCCTGCCCTGCATATGAAGAGCTGCTGGAGGTTATGGACCGCGCCACGGCCAGGCTCGACCTGCCGTGGAAGCGGGCTAGAAAGATAACGCCGCGGGGTCGCCTCGACGAGCGGTATCTTTCAGGCCATAACCACCCAGCTCCGGTGAGTCTCCCATTCCTTCCCGATCTTCATACTGAGATCGAGAAGGGCTGGAAAAAGCCGTACTCGGCGCGCATTCATAGTTCGTCCATGGCGAACTATGCTAATATCGAGGGATTGCGTGACCACGGCTATGAGAGGATGCCCCCTGTGGAAGAGACGCTAGCCTGCTATCTCTCCACAGGGCGGGCCTCCTCTCTCAAGACTCCCTCTCTGCCTTCTCCGGCCCTGCAATTAACATCCCGGCTGAACGGCAGAGCATATGCAGCAGCAGGTCAGGCGGTGGGTGCACTGCACACCATGGCAGTGCTCCAAGCCTACCAAGCCGATCTGCTGAAAGACCTGGACAACAGTCAGGGTCTTTCCCCTGACCAGGTGGCTGAGCTCCGTCGCACCACGGATCTCGCTCTCCGTGCCACCAAGCAGGCCGCTACCCATATGGGCAGGGCCATGGGGGCTATGGTGGCTACGGAGAGACATCTGTGGTTGAACCTGGCTGATGTCGGGAGGAAAGAGAAGGGCTTTCTTCTCGACGCACCGGTTTCGCCATCTGAGCTTTTCGGTGCCTCCGTCGAGACGGTGGTTGAAAAGTTCAGAGAAGCGAAGACGCGCTCAGCTGCCTTCAAGTCCTTTATCCCTCGAAGGCCCAGGTCTCAGCCCGAACACCACAGGGGTCCTGCGCCGCCTCCTTCTGAGGAACAGAGGCAGGTGCAGAAGGCTAGTGTTGCATCCCGCGCTCCTCCTCCCCCTGCGAGCAGGTCTAGGAGGCGACGCGGATCGAGAGGTGGCAGACAGGATTTAAGGGAAGTCATCCAAGCGAGACAAAATTCTCGCAGGGGTCAGAGTAATACCTAATAAAACCTCTCCTTCCCTCGGTCCAGTCGGGTCGCCATTTTAATTCCCCTGTCGCCATTTAAGCTTCCTGCACTCCCCGGACCTATGATGTTCTTTGGTGGTTCTACCTGTATAGAACCCTAATTTACTGACGGTCTGGAATCAGGCGGTCTCTGAGGGGAGTCCCGCCTCTTTCTATGAAGCAGGATGCTCTTAAATGGGTGAGTATGATCCGTTTTTTACTTTGAAGGAACTTCATACTGTCTCAGGCCTGTGTATGTTTTCTCTTTCCACAGAAGAAATACGACGAGTCTACGGCAGACGCCCCCCTCTGATCCTATGGATTAAGGTTACGGCAGTGTTTTGCCCTCTCCACTCCACAGGCTGTGCGGTAAACCAACCCTTACAGCATACATTACACATAGGACCTTGTCCTCTTCAAGGTAAGCTCCCTAAGTCTTTCTTGGGTTTGCCCTTGATATGGTTATGCTGTCCTTTGCAGGCCTAGTGTAGACTTATGCCCTATTGAGACAGGAGCATAACTCCCTAGTTACGCCCCCCTTATGGCTGGATAGGCGTGTTGCCTGCAGGGTTAGGTTGCGTGTTGTATTTTTCCCTCAGAAAAAGGTGGAAACATCTCGACGGAGCACCCCTCCCTTCAAACGGTTGTATGGTGGTGTCCGTCTACACAACACTTGTTCCAGCACTATCAGGCTTCCCCCTTCAGTGGTTAAACGAGCAAAAGGAAATTTTCCTTTCTCCCTAGGTAAGCATTTTAAGATATTTATGGTTAAGATTGCACTTGTATGTTTAACTCTGTTGCAGACGGCCTCCGTGCGAGGATCCGCTTCGTGTCCTCTCCTAAATACGGTTTCCATGGAAACTGAGTGTCTACACCTGTTGAGACAGGCGTTCACTTGAATAGGAGTGCAGCAGACCGGAGTGCTCGCTGCGAACCCGGAGCAGGTTTGGTTGCTCCCTTTTCGGCGGAAAAGGTTCTTATTTGAGCTCCACCTGGTGACATGCTTTCCAGCTGGGGTCTTGATTCTCGGTCCATTTGGTGTGCGCTCCCCTTTCTGAGGAAGGGGTTTTTATGTAAATCTGAGTGCCACTTTGTGACTCTCTTCAAGTCGCCTCATTCTAAGCCTGAGGGCTGAGGCAGCACTTGATGTAGCATCTACACCCAGGCTGACGAATGTCTCCCCTACAGAGGGTTTGAGCATCTTTCAAAGCCGTCACTCTAGGATCGATTCTCGCCCCCCAGGCCTAGTTCCACTTCCCTTTCTGAGGAAAGGTTTACGAAGTGTCTGAACTAGGAAGCTGCCCTTATTCATTCCGGAGCTTCCCAGAAACTTTCAAGGCAAACAGTGCTCCCCTTTCTGAGGGAAGGGTTTGTTAAGGTTAAGAGCTCACGTTCCTCCCTGTGCGCAGGATTGCTGGAACATATCTGAGCTCCCCTAATCCAGGGTTTCCTTCAGAGCAACTTCCCAGGACTGAGTGCTCCCCCTTCTGAGGAATGGGTTTTGTTAAGGTTAAGAGCTCGCGTTCCTCCCTGTGCGCAGGATTGCTGGAACGGACCTGACCTCCCCTAATTCAGGGTTTCCTTCAGAGCAACTTCCTAGGACGGAATGTTTCCTCCCTCCTGAGGGTAGGAATCTACCAGGGACAGACCCTTGAGAGTTATGAATCTGCTACAAGGATGTTGGCGTGCCCCCTTTCCAGGGTTCACTTATAAGAGCACCACTCCTTGGTGGCCAAGTTCTCCTCCCTGTTTCCCAGGGTAGGAGCTTGACCTTCATGCTTCAGGTTTCTACTCTCCAGCCGTTATTCTGGATGTATGCTCCCCTCTATGAAGGGTAACAGTGAGAGCATTCGCTCCTGTTCGGTTGTGCAGCACCCCTTCTGGGAAGGGTCTTCTATGAGCACCAACCCACCTTCGTGAGATTGCCAGACCTTCATACAGGTCGCGTGGACCGGGCTGTGCACGCTTCCCCCCTTTTCATTAAGGGTTCCCTAAAAGACAGCAGTGCCCCCTTCTGGAGAAGCGATCCTCCCTATGGATCAGGGTCAGGATTTTTGTCCTCTACTATCGTCCACCATTTCAGGATGGTCTCAGCTCCATGTTCATCTCTGTTGACAGATAGCTTGCGAGCTTCTGTCCAGGGGAGGGTTAGTGTGGCAATCCCCTAACCATCAGGGTCATACCCTTTCTGTCTCTTCAGACGGCATGGAGCTGATAGTGAAACCCCCTGGGAAAACACTCCCCTTAAATCCGATCATGTCGGTAAGCGTCCCACGCTATGCCTGGGCGTCTTCCAGTTAAAACCACAAGTGTGGTAAGTGCACACACACCTGGGGCACTTCTATAAAATCCACGTGTTGGTAGGTTCCCACCAAGTTTGAGTTCCTCTTTTAAATCCTTTTTGGTATGGGTCACACGCTTTGCCTTGTTCCCATCTATTGAAGTCGGCTTACAACCCCGGTTCCCTGGGTTCGACTCCTTTGATATCTTAGCTGATGTCTTCTGACCATCCACTATTGGGGCGCGCCACTACTAGTGGCCCTTTGAACGGACCCAGGACAGGTTTCTGCCCTCTTATGGGAGCCAGTTCCTGAGGGAACTAGGCCCTATGTTGCGGTAGTTTCTGGTTCTGACAAGTCTAAGTTTCCATCGAAGCTTAGCCGTTTCCCTCAGAAGGAATTACTATAATTCCAAGCCTGAGCTGTGCCCTGGGTTCTACCCAGTCTGTAAGTGGGTAACAGGTCAGGCCTCTGGCCGGGAGGGGTAACGTTTTGACAGCCGTCACCACGTCCTAGTAGGGGCAATTCCTCTCAGAATTGTTGCTTAGTGCTCGCTGGCTTAGCATGCACTCCCCTCAGCATGGCAGTGTTGGTATACCGTTCCCCAAAAGCGCCCTCTAGAGGACGCAGTGAGAGTTCCCTTCGGAAGGGAACGTCTCAGGTTACGTATGTAACCCTAGTTCCCTGAGAATAGGGAACGAGACACTGCGTCCTCTAGGCTTCCTCGCCATGCTTCGGACGGTAAAGCTTCAGACTTTGAAGATGTATTGTGTTGCACGGGCGCCTCTTTTATGTTATGGTCGCCCGGTAGTGACGCAACGGCAGCGACTGACGCGCCGCGGTGACGTCATACGCTGGCGCCGGCCATTTCATGTAGTTTTTCTATGCATTCTTCAGACTCGAGGCACGCTGCAGCGTTCCCCAAAAGCGCCCTCTAGAGGACGCAGTGTCTCGTTCCCTATTCTCAGGGAACTAGGGTTACATACGTAACCTGAGACGTTTTACTATTAGTACACTTTATGAGTAAACAGTAATAAAGTACTTAAAGGTGCCATAGAATGCATTGAGAGAATATTTTAAATTGTTCTCTGATATCTACAGGTATATGGCATAGGAAAGGGCAAAAAATCTCCAGAAATGGTTTTACAGGTCCATTTACAACCTAGGATTTGCCCCTAGAATGAAATGCTCTGTTATTTGGAAGCTTCATGAATATTAATGAGCTCCGCTCTGATTGGCTGTTTCACAGAGCTCAATAGCTCGCACATGGATAAAAATATATTTTTAATTAGGAGCTCTAGCTGCTTTTAATATGCGGTTTGTTGAATCTGCCGTTTTGATTCGCGGATATTTTAGTGTGATTACTGTGATCGCATGTGCTCTGTGTAAAGTTACAATGCAGAGGGAGTGCTTCCTACCACACAAGTTGAGCTGCTCCTCAGTGATTCTTAAGATCTGTAAATCATTCGCCATCATCAACGCAGTTATTTCAGTCATCTCTCTGTTTATGTGGTAAGTGAAATCCTATGTATTGCAATGTAACAGGCTAGCGCTAGCATTAAGCTAACTGTGTCCCTTCAGTGGCCTTGTTTAACTGATGTGCTGACGTTAGTGATGATTGGGCGATGCAAATGTTGGAGGCGTAACTATTAACGATCTCGGGGATGTTGCATAACAGTCTGTTATGTTGGAATTGACCTATTTTTCGTTGGTCTTTTGCAAATACTAGATTTATATAAGAAGGAGGAAACGATGGTGTTTGAGACTCATGGTATATCATGTCCATGTACTGAACTGTTATTATTTAACTATGCCAAGGTAAATTCAGTTTTCCATTCTATGGCACCTTTGAAGGATTAGTTTACTTCCAGAACAAAAATGTACAGATAATGTACTCAGCCCCTTGTCATTCAAGATGTTCATGTGTTTCTATCTTCAGTCGCAAAGAAATTATGCTTTTTTGAGGAAAACCTTTCAGGATTTCTCTCCATATAATGCATATGTATGGTGCCTCCAAGTTTGAACGCAGCTTCAAAGGGCTCTAAACGATCCCAGCCAAAAGGGTGTTATCTAGCAAAACGATCTGTTATTTTCTAAACAAATTGATAATTTATATACTTTTTAACCTCAAATGCTCGTCTTGGCTCGTCTCTGCGATGCATAGTCTGTGAGATCCGGGTCAATACAGTGAGGATTTGTCAAAAAACTCCCAATTCGTTTTCATCTTCAACTTCAAAATCATCCTACAATGTTGCTTTACCTTTTTTGTAAAAGGCGTTTGATCTTCTTTGTATGTTCACTTTGAAAACACTGGGTCAGTACTTCTGCAGAGATGTAGGATGATTTTGAAGTTGGGGAATATCCTATATCCTAACTGTGTTGACCCAGATCATACAGACTACTCATGCGCATCGCAGAGACGAGACAAGATGAGCATTTGAGGTTAAAAAGTATATAAATTGTCAAGTTGTTTCAAAAATAAACGCGTTTAAACTGCATTTTAGAAGTTCAAACTTGGGGGCACCATACATATCCATTATATGGAGAGAAATCCTGAAATGTTTTTCTCGAAAAACAATTTCTTTGCAACTAAAGAAAGAAAGACATGGATGACAAGGACACGAGTACATTATCTGTAAATTTTTGCTCTGGAAGTGAACGAATCCTTTAAGATACATCATTTGCAAACTATTATTTTGTAGCTAACTCATGGTTTATAAATTGTAGTGTCTACATTGTTAATACAATAATAAGCTAGCTGAAATTAAATAGGACAGTTCCTAATTCATTATCACTTTAGTTAAAAAAATTAATTAATTAATTATTATTATTTTAATTTTTTTATTATCTTATAGGTAAAGTGGAAGATAATGTTTTTATCCTTCGTTTTTTACTCGTCGTTCGCTGACGCTAACTGATGCAATTAAACGTGATCTTGTGCATTTGTACATTTACTTACATTTGCAGAGGCACAAAAAATACAATATTTACATATTTATGTAAGTATTGTCACTGTACATTTTAATTTTTAATATATATTGAAAAGTGGTTACGTTTAAGCCAGCAGGTTCTCAATTCCATAATTCATCTCTGTAAATGAATATAATTTAAATTCAAGCCTCACACACTTTAATACCCTTTAAATATAACATATATGTTCGCTTCAAACTGGAATCATAGCGGAATATCCTGTGATGTCCACTTTGCAGGGCACTTACGGTTGAATAGAACAAACGTCTTAAGTGAGAGATACATACAAAATAGGGTCGTTCATTAAAAAGTTATTACTTGTAAAGAACATTTGTGTAAAGTGACTATATGCTTAATTAATGTAATTCTAACCATTTTAGAAGCACTTAGCGTTAATTCCATTAATGTCTAATAAAAGTAGGTTATTTCCTTTCATTTAGTATTTTCTGTGGCCTAAAGTGACAACTATATATTCCTGGTAACCATGAACAACTCCTTTATTACTGTATTCATTAGTGTGCATCTGTTGGTATGGTTAACAAGTTGTTAATAATAATATGTTGACTACTGTGACAATGAATGAAAAACTCACTATTTGTACATAACATTAATGTATTAACAATGTTTAGACAACAGTTTGCAAATGATTGTGCTTTGTTATTGTATACTTATTAAGTGTTATTCAGTTGGTTACACCAAAACACCACTGATCAAAGCACATACATAAAGCCTACTTTTTTAAGTGTCAACATTTTGGCTGTTTGGACTTTCAATGGAGGGACAGAAATCTATCAGATTTCATTAACATATTTTCATATTTCATATGTTTCTAAGATGAATAAAAATTTTGTATAGGTTTTCATTTTTGAGTGAACTAACCCTATAACATCATTGCATATAAAAGCACAAAAAGGTGAATTTACGAATTATTTGGCAAACTAAATAAACTGTATAATAGATTATTATCTGAATGTCAAAGTATGTGTGATAGAACGATAACCTCCATTTAAAATATTGGACAAAGTCATTAAAGTAGCAACAACATTCAATTTCACGCAAATGTGAGTTTAACATGTTTATAAACATTTTTTAGAGGAACACTAGATGTAACATAACTAGATTTACATTTCTTGAGGGAAATGCAAGTACTTGCAAGGCTACCTAAATTCTTTAGGTAGGTTTAGGTTTTAGACTTTGATTCTGTGTAAATAAAAAGTACCATCAGAGCTGTATAATATCCTGTTGTCATGACTCCAAAACACAAAATGCATCTTGTTTCCTGTCCATTGTGCATGAGAAATCATCACCAACTAGGGCTGGGCGATAAAACGATAACGATATATATCGCGATAGACAAGAGATCGACATCAATAAAAAATGTGTTCGATAAAACATACTCGGTTACTAACGTAACCTCGGTTCTCTCTAGAGAGGGAACGAGTACAATATCTCACAGAAAAGGATTTTCCCCTAGCGTAAGATACTTACGTAGTACGAGAGACCTCTCGTAAGAGAACATTCGATATTTTGTATTCTTCGTCGGCCCGCCCAGCCCCCCTTTAACGTTCAGTTCATAGCGCCAGATGATCACAATAGAAGTTAAGGTTATCTTTCCTACAGAACGGGTCCATGTTGTTGTATTAAACAAACTAAATAGCCTTATGTTATTTATCTTATTTACACGACGGCATTTGATTTCTGTCTCTACATGATCGCGCGTTTACAATGTCTCCTCACAGACGGGATCGCGGACTTCATTTATAAAAACGGACTTTATAGGGCGGAATGTCGCGGAATTCGTCGATTTTTGTAACAATAAATCAAAAGTTGGTCTGTTAATTAATTCAGATCGCGATATGGACTGGTGTCTGTGAAAACTGAAATGCAAAAAGACCGTTTCAATAAGAATCATGCATGTTCCGTTTGCCTCTATATGTATGAATGGAGGAGACGCATTTTATTTTCACTACACGCATACTGCACACGTGACGCTCCCGCTAATTTTTGGCCTTTGCATCTCACATGAACAAACAAACTCCAATAAATACATCTCCAAAGCTGCTGTGAGTGTCACTTTTTGTCAATTTTACCGTTTCATTAGTGAAACTAGCATCATTCATACTGTATTACACACTGAAACTTCACGGCAACCTGTCAAAATAAAAGTAAGGTTTAACATGTAACAGAACAATATTAGTCTTGTATTACTTTGTACAGTATAATGTAGGTGTTTATATATTCACATTTAAATAATTTACATAAAACAATATATATGATAAAAAAAATAAAATAAAGCGTCACCACTTAATTGTTGAAAAAATACTATTATTATTAAACCTTTTTTTAACTGAATATAATTTTCCTTCTATGTATTAATTTTAACAGTAAAGCTCAGTTTATTTTTATTTTTTAAAAATAAATCAGTGATTTTGCTTTCATTTGATTATCAGAAAAATTAAAACAAGAATTTCTGAAAAAAAAAAAAAAAAAGATTGTAAGGCCCTATTGTTCAAAATGTTGAAAGTTTTGGACTTATTTTTTCACTTAAATAAATATTTTTGTTATTACACAAAGTATAGGCTAAAGTACCGGGAAAGAAGTAATGTTGGCTACTGGCAACCAGCAATCTGTGCAGAAATAAATATTATCAGCCAAGTACTTTGCAACAACCTCTGACCTGTGGTCAAGCCGTACTTCTGGGCCATAAATTAGCTAAACCATTCACTTCATCGACAATGAATGGGGTTTGAATTGAGGATTAAGAGATAATTAAGTTTATATTGTGACTTTAGACTTATGTTTACATTTTAATTATTTGAGTTTTCCATGGTTGTTGACATTTCTGTCTTAATAACTGAGGGGATTATGATCAGAGGCAGGTTAAGTTTAAAATAAAAATGCTTGAGTGTAATATTTTTCTCCTGGTCCTTATTTTAAATGGGTCATAAAAATATCAATAATTATCGATATCGACCGATATGAAACACTGATATCGTGATATAGTTTTCAGCCATATCGCCCAGCCCTATCACCAACTATGTATGCACTGCACTGTAAACGGCTATAGACCTTTTTCCTGAGCACAGAAGTAAGTCCGACTCTTAACTGAAAGAATGCTTTGCATTTCCGGTCTGCATTGTTTCTAGTCAAATTAGGGTATATTCCGAGCTAATAAACTAAAGTTAAACCTATTAAAATGTTTTTAAAAAGCACATGGCTCCATAGCGCCATCACTTGGCAATGTCGCAATGACCGTCATTTGTCAGTGCCTCACTTTAATGAGTGTGTAGATGACACGAAGCAGCGGAAGGTAGCTACATTAAAAACACATGGACACTATTTGAATGGGTTCCTATGGAAACCGGAACAGAAAAGCATTCAGTCTGACGTTAGAATTCGTAATGGCGGCGCTCATCGTTTACTCAGGAAAAAGGTCTATACAACCCCTGGCAAAAATTATGGAATCACCACACTTAGATGTTGTTCACCCATTTTTTTTACTTCATAGCAAATAAAAAATAAATCACAGATATGACACAAAACATTTTTTTTTTTGCTAATTCAACATTCTGGTTATGTGAAACACCTCAAACAAATGAGATTAAGCTCTTTTCATTAATGGAACATTATTTCCTGGAACAATTAAGGAATCATTCAATGTTCAGTAAAAATATGGAATCCTTTTGATGCTGTATTGTTGCTGCACCTCTAGCAATTATGGTGGTCTGAATTGTTTAGGACATAGTCTTCACTAATGAAAAACAATATTCTTCATCATGCTGGTTCCGACTTTCTTGAATAGCCGTTAACAAATCAGCTTTGCAAGACCAGTTTTTCATGGACCAGTTTTTCAATTTCCACCATACATTTTCAATCGGATTGAGATCCGGAATGTGTGCTGGCCACTGAGTTCTTCAAGAGTGCATTGTCATTGAGTTGATGTGCCTTTTCTGAAGAAAAGCTTTAACACTCTTTGCTCTGTGGCAAGGTGCATTTTCAAACTAACATTTTCTATTGATGGAATGAGAAAAGTGTCCAAAGTTTCAGTGTAAACCTGTGAATTGACTGTTGAGGTAAGGATTGCCATTTCCCCTGGTCTTTTACCTGACATGCAACCCCATAGTATAAATGAGTTGGGAAATTTGATTGTTTTCTTCAGGCAGTCCTCTTTATACATTTTATTAGAACGGCACAAGACAAACTTCCAGCATTATCTCCTTGTCCATTGCAGATTTGTGATTCATCACTAAAATATCACTTTCATCCAAAAAATCCACACTCCTTGACTTCTCTTTAGCACACTCTAATTTTGTTTTCTGTTGTTTATGTGTTAATGCTGGTTTTCATTTGGCCTTTCTATATGTAAATCTCATTTGATTCAGCCGGTTTCTTATGGTTACACATCGACTCGTGTTTCCGCCCATTTGTTCTTCATTTGTTTTGTTGTGCATTTTCTATTTTCAAAGCAAATTGCTTTCAAATTTCTATCTTTAATCTTTCCATTTTGTTTATACTTACACCAAAATTTAGAAACAATTCCAACAATTTTAGAAACTTCTAACTTAGATCCAACTTCTTTTGCCACACTCCATGATGGATTTCCATCTTCAAGGAGTTTTTTAATCCTTTAATCATTTCAACTGACAGCTATCGTGTTGGGGACATGTTTCCTTACAATTTGCCAAGTTCAACAGCTCGTTAAGGTCTGTAAGTACTCTCTTTTAACTGCTGGCCAATTAGCATTTTAGATATGTTTAGATATTTGTTTCAGAAATACAAATCACAAGCTGATTCCATCATTTTTTTCCTCAACATTGAATGATTATATAAGTTTTCTTCTACTTGATATGGAAAATATTTTTCTATTAATTCAATTATTTTCATTTCATTAGTTTGAGGCATGTTTCACATAACCAGTATGTTGAATAATTAAACAAAAATTGATTTGTTTCATACCTGTTCATTTGTTTTAAAGTAAAACAATTGGGTGAACATCTAAATATAGTGGTTCCCAAATTTTTGCAAGGGGTTGTATATCAGGGGTGTTCCTGCTCCCCCATTTGTTCAGTTAAAGAAAAAGCAAAACTTACTGCAAGGATGCCTTTGACTTGTGTGTAGAAAAGGCTGCTCATTCCACCAAACATGATCAGCCCCATGAAACAGGACCCACGAAGAAGAGCCAACTCATGACGTACCGCAAAGTCCACCTAAAAAGACAACCATGTTACACATGTGCTATAAATGCTCATGGACGAATAAGACTATTTCCAAGTCAAATTGTTATGCTACACATGCACGAAAGGGATTTTTGCACTGCAGGCAGTATTGGGAAGTGATGTGACATATTTTGCTTGATTCTTTTTACTAAAGGCTTTTCTGTGTCTATTACACCAAACACATAGAAGCACACACAAATACACAAAATCCACAATATTTTGCTTCTTGTGGGAAAGCTTTTCCAGGAGATAACGTCACTATCTCTCCCATGCAGCCATTTCTGTGCCCATACAGCATCTCTCGCTTCTCAGCTGCGTCTGTTTACTCACACACAATGCTCCACAGAATAAACAAAAACAGGAAATTGAGAGTTATGGGCTTTTATTTGCAGGCGGTCTGCCGTTGCCATGATGGCTCAGCTGTTCAGCTGCATTCAAGTTGGAATGATGCTCCTTTGAATTTAAATGCTCTGATAGAAAATACACCACTATATTCCTGATTCTTGAGACATGCAACAAAGCAAGTCCCACAACGTCACCTGCCATTAGTTTTTAAAGTAGCCACTGTAAAATTTCTGAACATTATTAGAAGTATGTGATGTTAATGTTCTTAACAAAATGTTCTTATGGTAATGTTCTTAATAAAGATGTAGAATTTAATTTGATTTTCTTTAAATGGTAAAATCACATTATCAGTCACTACCCCAATGCCACTAGTCCTCAACCCACAACTCTAAAATAAATAAAATTAAAATCTTTAACTTAAAGGTGCAGTGTGTAGATTTTTGCGGCATCTAGCGGTGAGATTGTGAATTGCAACCAACGACTCCCGTCCACCGCTCACCCCTCCCTTTACAGAAGCTACGGTGGCCCACACGGGATTAAGATGTCGTCGTTTTAGACAGCAAAGAGTAATTAGGTTTCTTTTAAAATGTAAATTAAGGAATTATATTTACTTAATAATTCAATAAAACGATGTTATTGTGAATATTACAGTTACATGTTCATCATTGTGCCAGTGTTTTTCCGCTAGAACAACAGTGATGAAACGCGATCTGTAGAGCAGTTTGTCCATTTAGGGCTACTGTAGAAACAATACGGCGACTTCCATGTGAGGGGACCCGCGGTGTATGTAGATATAAACTGATAATTCTAAGGTAATAAAAACATAATGGTTCATTAAGTAAGGTCTTTATACACCCCTGAAAACATAGTTATGTATACTATATTGCATTTCTGTCTAGAGATCATCTTAAATATTACACATTGCACCTTTAAGAAAAAACAGAAATATAAATATACATCCTTAAACCTTAACATTTAAAAAAAAAAAAATGGACATCAAGTAGTTTGGCAGCTCTCTCTACTTCTGGTCAACATTGTCAATATTAATGAAATCTAAATCCAGAGTTTATCCTGAAGATCTTATTTCCATATTTCATCTAATGTGAGTTCAAAAAGGTTACACAGACTCTGTTGAGTTTTATAGTGTTTTTTTTTGTTTGTTTGTTTTTTTTAGGCAAGTGTTTTTAATATTTATATTTCTCTGTCTTGTGTACCAACTATGTAAATTACAAGCATTTCCAATAATTTTTTTAACCAGTCTGTAAAAATATTACATTGCAAATTACAGCTAAAACATGCAATAAAAAAGAAAAGAGCCAAACTCTGGGAACTTGCTGTTTGCAGGTGTGTTTTGAATGAAGTGATATGGCATCAGACCAGTATAACTGATCACTGCATGCAAATACAACTTGTATTAAGTTTCTCTTATTCAAAGCTTATTCAGTACTTAACAGTAATGCTGATGCCACCTGCAGGTCCCTAATCTCAGTTAAGTGGTGCAAATCCAGTGTTAATCATCTGCCTCCATTGAGAAGATTCCACTAAACCACAGAATAATAAAACTGGCTAAATAAAAAAATTGCTCACTGCCATATAATATGCAGAATATTTAATATTTCTGCAAAGCAGTATACATCTAACAATGTTATGCATATTGTACTGTATCCCACAATGAAATGCACCCGACTTAGCTATATCAAATGTGATGAATGAATTTAAAGTCATATCAACTGCAATTTTTTGATTTATTAGTAAATTAGAAAGCCTAAAGTTGCCAGACCATTGTACTAATAGCCACCCAAATAATAAATATGTTAAATGTAAGCGAAAAGTACAATGCTATTACGATCGCTATACAATAACACTGTCATCAACACGAAAAAAATGCTTGTTCAAGGATTTAACGATATCATGGCCCATATGTACTGTGTTTGCCTAAGACAATGTGAAGTCGAGGTCAACCCACATGATTCTAATGGAATAAATTTACTTTGTAATAGTTATTCAATGATTAAAATCTATAAAACGTACAGTAAGCACTTGGGACAGTATAAATGGAGGTGTGTAAATGAAAGACGTCTTACCCGGTCCACCGAGGACAGGGGCTGGAAGTAGTAGTACTGGCAGAAGTCCAACACCAGAGTGTAAAGACTCAGAACCTGAGTGTAAAAACACAGCTGCAAAAAGAGCCAGTGGTTATCCTCCCCAACACAGTTATTAATCCTGTGCAGACAGACAGGAAAGAAACAGAGACAGACATTGTTCAGGAATTTGCTAAAAATTAAAATAAGAATTGCAAATAAATACACTACTTTAATACCTAAAAGAATAAATAATATATATATATATATATATATATATATATATATATATATATAATATATATATATAATATATTATATATAACAGTATAACAGTGATGTAAATGCAGTGCAATGCAGTAATGATGTCTCTGTATGATATTCATGCTACTGTTTTGCAACTGTTTGGTTGCTTACATTCTTCAAAATATCTTCTTTTGTATTCAGCAGAAGAAAGACATTCATACAAGTTTGGAACAACTTGAGGGTGAGAAAAGATGACAGAATTGTCACTTTTGGGTCTTTAAGAGAAATCACACCATAGGAAGAAGCAACAGAATAAGGAACATAAGAGAAGAGAGAAAGGGCAGACAGGGCCAAAAGAGAGAGCAGGGTGAACTGTTAGTAAAACGAATACAGAAAACGATATGGCCACGTTTTTTTCCTTCTCTTCCCTCTGCCATTACAGGCGATGACAGGGAGTCACGATTTGCTGAGTCCAGACAGACAACAGCCTTCTTCGGCTGTACTGTAGGGCTGGACTTAACACAGGCTTCTCTGGTCACTTGATATTGCCTCTCTCTCTGTTTTACCTCTCTACAGAGACTTCATTAAACTTCCTCTATACAAAACCCACCAGGAATGTAAAGCTGTCTGGGGTACAGGGTCTTTTAAGGTTATACTGTGAACTTGGGTCAACAGGCCAGATTTCAATTTGGAACCTAAATGGTTGTAAAAATCTCAGCATGTCTCACATACAGATAACAAGTCTTTTTTTGGGGTCACTGTTAATAATACTTTTTTTTTCACATGCACAAAAATACATGTATGATTTACAGATACAGCACTTTTTTAAAAGACTGCTGTTCTCACACAAAAGCTTGTAGTGGAGTATTGACTTAATTATTTCTATTTCTTGTTAAAGTTTTACCAGGGACAGTGGTGGTCCATGCGACGGACACAGTGGCCACAGCGGCTGCAGTGGTGTGACCTTTTTGGTCTCATCGTGTTGCATTTATTGCACAGTTCCCAATTATCTCTCTCTGAAATGACAAATAGGCAAATAAAACGTAAACCAAAAAAATAAAAACCATTTTTGTGTTGATACAAAAACTTTAACTAACAAAAAAAGGTCTTCACTGACATCTAGTGGTATTCAGAGAAAAAACTGATTTTGATGTTCTGAAACTATTTTAGACTTGTGTCATTTTTAAGGACAAATTACTGTATAAATTTGCTCATCCATGCGACAATGACACTTCTTGAAGTTGAAAACTGCTAAAAGAATAAAATATTACTAGTTTTACACAGATTTCCTAAACACTGTTCTTCTACTATTGGTTGATTAAGTAGAGAGTGCTGGGATGCTCTCCCTCTCAACCTATGAAAAGGTTACTTACAGCTGTCTCTACAAAATGTATTTACTATCATCACGTTAATTTCAGCAGTAACATTTTGGAAATTTTAAATATTACAGTGTATCAATACATGTAAGCCTATATTATGTAAAATAAATTTGTTGCATTAATCAGAAATGTTTTTCATAAACTGGAACATTAATAAATATAATAAGTATAAGTGTTCTAATTTTCTCATTTACAATCTCATTTTGACAGATGTCGTTTCCTTGCTTCAGAAAGAAATTTTTGATGATTTGATATGGATTTAAGTCTGTTAAATCCACAAGTGTACCAAAGTAAACTGTCCATTGGATCACTTGTACATTACTATAACATTCTAAAAATTGTCCAACATAAGCAAAGGTATTAAGACCTAAATCACTGAACACTAAGGTATACTGCCCTCATCTGGTTAGTTAGTGGAACTTCATTAAGTAGGTTAAGCGTTTGGTCTCTGACTCTATAACAGTTAAAACACACATTGAAGAGCAGACACATAAGCAAAAACATTTACGTAAACTTAACTCATCTTTAGAATCCATATATGTACATATATATATAAACACATCCATGTACATATAAACATACATTTTGCAGTAAAAAAAGGAAATAAATGTAATCGCTTTTATGATAATAACAAAGAATGGCAATTATGGTAACAAACAATGACACATTGTTTAAATTTGTTTCTCATTTTCTCATCTGATTTTGTGTCTGTGGGGCATTTAGCTTTGCCAATTTAGCTGAACAATAAAGGCAGATCAATAGTTTGTTTGTTTTTAATATTAGATTATTGCATCCTGATTAAACTCCAAAGTGCAGAGTTTTAACAAGGCCACTTATTAAAAAATCCTTCAAAATGCATGAAACAAAATCATTTACTAAATTAAATAAGGGGGTTGAGATTAGTTTAGACAGAATGTGAATTAATAGCATACATGGATAGATATGCTGCGTTAGAAAAAAACAAAAAAACAGAAAATTAGGTTTCATACCTGCGAGTGGAATTTTGGGGTCCTGAGCAAGTTTTCCGGGGTCGGCAGTGGAAGCCCTGAATAATGCTGAGACGCACAGAAGTGATGCAAGATAGTAAACTTGAGAGAAAGAAGGAAAAATAAAATCACATTTATCACAAAAGTCGCATGGGAGAACAATTGCATTACCATTTAACACAAGTTACTGAAAATTAAAAATAAAAATTGTGCAATTAATTAACACCTACCCTCTTAAAGTTTAGACTCCATTCATTCTTTGTTTTATTGATAGCACACCTAACACTGAACTTATCTAATTTTAGTTTTTGTAAATTTTACATTGTTACATTTCAAATAAGTGCTTTCTATTCAAAGAAAAATGTATCATGGTTTTCACAAAAATATTAAGCAGGACCATTTTCCAAAAAACAAACAAAAAAGAAACTCCTTTACATTTGCCTGCTTTCCCACTCACTTGAATCATACCTTGGATGGTTCATTCAATAGTATTTGTGCACATGTATGCCAAGTGGAAACAGTAAGTAGATCTCTGTCAACAATCTGTGATTGAATGACCAAAAATCAGCACTATCCTTATTTTTTAGATCTATTTGCATAATAAAATGTGCTTAGTCTTAGCATATATTTACTAATTTGTCAACTGTGTCCTTTACACAAAACCTAAGGGTAGACACTACATTTTTCATGCCACTGACTTCCCTTTATGCGGGAAACAGGACACACAAGCTCATGCAAATTTTGCTGCATTCCAAAGTACAAGTTTGGTGAACTCTTGACTTGCAAATTCATATCACATGACCATTAGAAGATTGGTGTGTCACAGTGTGGCCTCTTAACTGAATTAAAACAATGCAAACTTTAAATCTGCAAAATTGCAGCAAACTGGAGTAGATTGGCCATTTTTACAGTTTGGATCTATTATAAGTTGAATTATGTTTTATAATTTCATGTAATTTCATAATATTGTTATATCCATACAAATTTTGCATGCTCAGTCTAGTCTGACCACAGCCTACTTAAATGTTTAACACTATTCTTCTGTTGTGTAATATTTCCTTCAGAAAACCTAGTTACTCCTATGTTCACAGAGTGTCAGGTTTGCAATTAGTTATGAACCGTTGATGTGTATTGGTAAAAAAAACCTGTTGTACATAAACCTGTCCTGCTACTCTACTTACTCTCACTGTGAACAAGACCTCATTATCTCACTTCTCTGCTCTAATCTAATAAGAATTCAAGTTTTAACTGACTCATTTGACGTTTCTCCCTGATGACCTACACAAACCAGATTGTAGAACAATGAGATTTCAGTAAAACTATTCTCTTCTGAAACTTAAAAAACTGATTGCAACACATAATAGGGGCTGGTATCAGTAGAACATGGTTATAGAACTTACAGACCACAATTGCAGGAGGTATGTGTCCCTCTGCATAATGTGGCAACAGCACCAGTTTGGGAATGAGGAAGCTGTTATAGAGCCAGACAAACAGCACCATGCTTATGCAGAACCAGCCCATGGGGTCCACCACAAAATGCAGTCGTAGCTTCATCCTTCCAGATAGTGTAAGTGCCAGGATAACTTAAGCAGCTACTGATAACAGACAGAAGCAGAGTTCAGATCAATGGTAGCTAAAAGTACCATTTAATATGGAACATATTGATTTGTTCTAGGCCAAAAAAGGATATGAAAAATTAACCAGCGTATACAATAATGTCTTCACAAGCACGTCAATTAAATAAAGCAGGTCTATGGTGTGCTTCAGTCTAAGATGCAGCTCAAACGATAGTCCAATTAATAAGACATTCTAAAAAAAAATTTATATATTTTTTCTCACATTTTTATCCCAATAATATATTCTGTAAAGACTTTTGGATCTCATCGTATATAAAAATGTCAAAAAATCAAATCAATGTGCTCATTACAACAGAGATTGGTGGATTAAGAAACTGAACAATATAAAGTGGGACACTTTCTAATAATTTGTCAGTGGTGTAGATTTAAAATCTGATCCAAATGGTCAAATCAACGTGGATTGAGTTTTCTGCAGATTTTTACAAATGGATAGATATATGCATAATGTTAAATGCTTAAGTGTTCCAGTATTACTATTGTATTAGATCAATTAGTATAGTATTTCTATTTACCAAACTGTAGCCTAGCTCCAATTAAAGGTGTCATGAAGTGCCTTTGTTTTTTTATTTTGTACTGTTCTCTGAGGTCAACTTATAATGTTATCAAGGCTATTTTCTGTCCTGTTTTGACCCACCTCGTCAGAACTAAATGCCCACTGGTATGACTGGCTAACAGTTGTGTATGCTTGACAGTCTACATCTTTTATAGATGGAAGCTGCTGCAACTTTGGTTAATAACACCTAAATACTCCGTATGTATCAAAGCTAGTGACCACGCAATAAAAAAAGTTACCCACACTTGTGTGGTGCGACATTATTGTCAGATCCAATATAGGTGGCACAGCATCGTCTTTTAGTTTCAGTCTTTTTAAAAATCCTGCCTCAAATTGTGCCTTGGTTTTAAATGAATCCACAGTAAAATTAAGTAAACAAAAGACCAAGTTCTTACTGACGCAGTCTGGAACTTCATAAATAATAAAGTGCATCCCCTCTTTCCTAATGTTAGGATCAGAAGGAAGGCGATGCAAAGACTGTGTTTTTCCACTACTTGGCAGTGCACAACGTCTTGTTGTCTTCTGAGCCATCTTTATCTTTAGACCCCATTATCTATGTAAATCTGTGTTTGCCTCTCTCATTATTTACTTACTACATATGCGAAACAGTGGACAGGGCTAAACAGGCAGTGATGTAGAAGCAGCTGTTGATCTTCTTCTGTGGAGGTGGTGTTTAGCCACAGTATTCCATCATAAAGTGGCACATTCCACAACCTGTCATTTTGACAGATTGGCTTCAACATAAAGCAGTTTTTGAGAATGAGAATGTTTTGAGTTTTGAAACTTACAGGGTGTTTTATAATACAAGGACCTCTTATATGTCAAAAGATCAAGAGAATTTTGATTTCACAGTTCATGACCCCTTTAAATGCGGTGGTACTCAAGATTTGTGTTGCTTTAAAAACTTGCATATGAAGGAAGTGAAAGTGGATTGGATGAAGATTTACATCAGTCATGTAGTACCTTTTAATGGTGTCAGTCCACAGAAAGCAGCAGCAGCATCATCATAGTGGCTTTAGCCATAACAACCTGAAACACACAAAACAAAAGCTAGATAGCTGTTTGTTTATGTAAATACTTCCACACAAAAACCAACAAACAAACAACTATTTTAATCTGTATGTATCAGACATGTGTCTAGAAAAAACACAAGGATCCCAAAATGGTTAGTTAAAGAATAACTTCTGTGCAAATTTTCAATAAAAGTGATGAATGAGGTCACATGAGAGACACCTACTGGACTACACTGGCTTTGTTCATGCATACGCCCATGTAGATAGACTGATCTTGCGAAACATTTGAGCAATGCAAAAAAGGCACAGAAAAAAAAATTAAATGAATAAATAAAAATAAATGATAACATTGTTTTGACTTCACATCTACAACACCACATCTCTGCATCTTATAATAGAGATGGACTGACAGTTCTCCTCATGTTGTGAAAACACACACAGTTTAACAAATCAGTTCAATTCACAAACAGTCACAGCTAATAAAATAACTAATGTAAACGTTCTAATTTTAGAGCGTTTCAAATATTTTAATGTCTACTCATCATATATATTTTTGTAACTAGTAAACATGTCCTGGCAGCCAATGGCTTATGATGATGAGTGATGCCCACGAGGATGATACACAGCTGAATAAAGTCCAGGTACACAAACTCACAACCTGAGAAAAGTATTATGACATTAGATTACCGAATCGAATCATAAGTATACTAACCGATTTTTTCAGACGGTAGTGTCTCCGTTTGGAGTCGTGGGTTTAGCGTTGGATTCTAAGATTGAAAGATATCAGCTCTTCCTGGACTGTGATTGTACGGAAGCCGCAAAGTGTGAAACGCTTTTCGTGGGCAGCGGCGCTGAACTGTCAAAATAGCACATGACGTGCGTGCGGTCAATGTATGAAAACACCTTATTTACATCTATAAAAGCCCTTATAAAAAAATTAACAAAATGACAAAGTTCAAGACTTTCTACATTTTGAAGCTGCCAGTAAATAATTCGTGCATTAAGTTAACATTTTACACAAAATTTTAATTAAATTATACATCGTTGATGTGTAGCATTCCCAGCTGAACATATGCACTTTACTCTCCAGGAACTGATGTAAATATTTATTTCCAAAAAACACCGTAAGAGCTGCATAAACACAAACAAACAAACTCATTAGACATCTGGCCACAAATTGTGCAAAAATGCTCATTATAAACCTACAAACTAATGAACACACACTTGCAATCAAATTGGTGTACACAATTAATACAATGTGACAATCACATTTTTAGTATACAGGTAATAACCTTGCTTTACTGTACTGTAGCAAGCCTGAATAATATGAATTATTTTAACACTTGACAAACTTCTTTTAAAGTGCTACCTGAATGACTACTACAATCTCATTTTAAAGTGCAATATGAAATGAGTTAACTATGAATTAATTTTAGTACAACTGACGATTTCAATTTAGAGAGAAAAACATAACACATAAAATGACCAAAAAAGACCTGAATTACTGTAAACAATCAAACCAAGGAATGCAAACCAAGAGAAACAATAACACTAACGAGGCTGCTAAACACTTTAAAACCTTGCAGATGAAATTAAAACAATACCTTGTGCCCTTTATCAGCCAGGAGCTAAGAGGTAGGGAAAAACTTTTTAAACTTTTAGACAGCGTGAAAAGTTCATGTCTCTTCTCCATTCGCGTTAATCAGACTGACGCTTCACGTACAAAGTTCACCACTGTACACACACACCGCGCTATTCCATGACAACAGCGCCCTCTACGGACGGAGGTAAAGATGACAGTGATTTATGATGATGATCAGATTTAATGGTCCTTTGCAGATGTTAAACTGATCAGAATTTATTTTATTTTATTTTATCTTATTATTTTATTTTTACCTCAAACCCGTTGACCTTCTGAGTAATAGAATAATTTGGACTAATTTGCACCCCTCAACCAATCTGTTTATTACTTATATATATTATTATCAATTTAGCAAAATTCATAATAAAATTAATAAAGCAAATTCCGCTTGTATGCATATACAGGAACAAAATAATGTGAACACCTGGGAAATAAACAATATTTATTTTATCGATTTTTTCATTTATGCCAAAAATCATTAGGATATTAAGTAAAGATCATGTTCCATTAAGATATTTGTGTACATTTGTAGATATATCAAAACTTTGATGAGTAAATATGCACTGCTAACGTTATTTGGACAACTTTAAATGCGGTTTTCTGAATATTTAGATTTTTTTTTCCCCCTCAAATTCCAAATTTTCAAATAGTTGTATCTCGACCATTATCCTATCCTAACAAACCATAGAGTGTAACAACACTGTTAGACATTTCAAAGGGTTTTCACAGTAACTTACTGGCAACAAATTTCAATGTACCAGATAAAACATAAACAAACAAACAAACAAAACAAAACAAAACAAAAGGCTTCTCAGTATTTTACATTACTATACAATATTACCTCTTTTCTTAGTCTTCTATCAAAACATTTCCAACTCCACCCCACATTTTGTAAAAAAAAAAAAATTTGAAAGGTCCCCAAACTCTATCAAAAATGTTTTATTTATTTTTTAATATATAGGTTATCATTTTCATTGGCATGTTTATTACCATCTCTTTCAGCCAACAACCTATATTTGGTGCACATGTACTTTTCCAATTTAAAGAGATAAGCCGTTTTGCTTTATAAATATATGTAGTTTTTTTTTTTTTTTTTTTTTAACTTGATCTCCTTAAGGTATAAATGAAATACAAAGATTAAAGGTGACAGTGGTATGTTAACACCAAGGATCTTTTCTATCATTCCTTTCACACCTTTCCAAAAGTTCTGAAGTTCTTCTTCCCATATACAGTGATATAGCATTCCTTTAAAGTCACTGCATCTTAAGCAAGTGTCTGGGATATTTTCATATTCATGTAATACAACTGGAGTTATGTAAATCCTCATCAACCACTTATATTGTAGCAGGTTCAGACATGTGTTCATTATTAGTGATTGAGCTTCCTTGCATGCTTCCACCCAGTCCTCCATCGAAATCTCTTTCTTAGGGTGCTTTCACACCTGCCTTAGTTCGGTTGAATCGCACTAGAGTTCGTTTTCCCTCTTGGTGCGGTTCGTTTGGGCAGGTGTGAATGTAGCAATCGCACTCGAGTGCGCACCAAAAGCGGACCAAAAAAGCGTACCGAGACCTCCTTGAAGAGGTGGTCTCGGTACGCTTTCAAACGAACACTGGAGCGGTTCGTTTGTGGTGAGAACATGAACCGAACTAGAACAGACCCAACCGCAAAAAGTACTGCGCCTTTTTGGACTAATCCAGCTGCCGTAGTCCGCTGCGCTATTCATTATGGGATGAGGACAAGTATTTGTTGACAGTTAGCGCTTTAGCAACATAGCCCCATGACAGCTCGCGGACAAACTTGGAGTTGTGAGGAGGTGCGGAGCCTCATAAATTTGGTCTGATGATCATATAGGTCCCAACTTTCGAAAACTCACAAGAACATCACAATCTTTCTCATTGTTTAAGGGGCCGTTCACATGTCGCGCCTAAAAACGCATGGAAAACGCCTGTACAGCTATGATAAGCTGTTTCTCCAACTTGTCAATGCTTTTAATGTTATTAAGGGAAAGGATGAAGCTGATTGGTTGGTTTATGTCACATGACCTGCGGTGCGCTTGCAGCGTTCTGAAAAGTTGCGATGTTTTTATCTCGATGCGGCGCGTTCGCGAATGGAAAAAACGTGCGCATCGCGACCATGTCGCTTCCATTCTGAGCACGCATACCGCGCGTCTACATTTGAAATAACGAGCTTGAGCGCGCAAAAGACGGGACATGTGAATGGCCCCTAACAGTTTAGAAAATACGTTCAACACACTGATCTGTATAATTCTCTATTATAGATCAGTGGTTCAATGACACGATCTGGCCAACGAGTGAGGTGGATGTTGTCACATGACTGCATTTTGGTTCGTTTCAACTGGTTCGGACCAGAGCAATCATTGTGGTGTGAAAAGGACCCAAAACGAAAGAAAAATGCTACAATGTATCATTTGTTGCTCTTGGTCCGGACCAAATGAACCGAACCACAGATGTGAAAGCACCCTTAAGATACGATCTCCAAGCTTCCAATTTATAATCAGAAGACTCCTTTGATCAGCATATTGTATAATGAAGAAATTAAACCTTTACTAAAACAATTTCTTGTCACTACTTTTTCCAAGATGGCATATCAATGGAATTATTTTGTGATTTGAGGATAAAATCTCTTAGTTTCCTATCATTTTAAATTATCAGAATGTATCTAGGGGTTGTAAAATTACAGCTTCTTATAAGAAAAAGTGTTCCTATGGCTCAATTTGCCCCAGGTTAGGGGTAAGTTGATCTGAGTGGGAGGGTAAGATGAACCATCTGAGTCAAAACTGACCATCTGACCGAATCTGATTCAAACCCATGTGAAATTTTAAATATAATTTACATCTTTTAAAAACTAACTTAATAATCAAATTTCTTTTTGCAAACAGTCATATTTCTTTTCTTAAAGCTAACTTAGAAAAATAAAACCAATCAAATGAAGTTTAATTTTCGATCTTTAATTGTCTGCATTTCTGAAACATGTTGAACACCAAAGTTTTAACCTTCGCAAAACACTAAACAGAGTTTTAGAGAAGATTAAATAAAAACTGAATTAGAATGAAGGAATAAATGTCACACAAAAAATGTCACAAATTTCTGCAATGTCAAACAGACCATATAGGACTACAGGTGGAAAGATATATTTGATTATAATGTGATGAAAAGCATTTTCTGGTTCTGAGAGAAGGATTTGGTGAATTTGCACACTGTCCATATCAAATAAACTACAAATAATAACTATACATATGATAAACTAAACCAGTTGTGTAATATCACATTAAAATATCAGAGATTTAACTTAACTTTAGTGCCTTATGGTAGGGTAAGGTAAAGAGTTGTCTTAACTTAACATTTGGCTTACTTTGACCCAAAGCTGGCATTTTGGGAAAAAACTAGCTAGCTTACCAATTCAGGCTAATATTTAGCTAAATGCTTTGCATGGTTTTATATGTTGCTATCACCTGAAAACATTTGCTTTAATGTAACAGCCATTACATCTGTTTTGCTAAAATTTTACTTTGATAAGCCCATGTGTTTCTCCTTTCAGTCTGTCAGAAATTATGTGTGATTCCAGGGGCTGGGCCAACTTACCCACTGGCTCAGTTTACCCCACTCTTCCTACCAGGGGCGCCGCTCGCAATGTTGGGCCCTATGACAAAATATGAGGTTGGCCCCCCCCCCCCCCTAACACACCAAAGCAGATCTCTGGGGGCCCCTAAAGGGCGTGGGCCCTTAGAATTGTCCTAACTCCCCCCCTTAGCGGCGCCCCTGCTTCCTACCCCACTAGTACCTAAATGGTACAGATTAGAATATTTTGAAAGGATCCTAGTACAGTGGCAGCCTTTGTACTATTTTGTTGATGTGAAGTGCTGATTTATTTAAATTATGTGACCTCCATTCTGTTTAAAGCAATGGCTTATTCATATAATTTGCAAAGTGAGAAGGTTTTGAGTGAGATTTCTATAATTCCACTTCCACATCCATTATCTGCTTGTGTATAGCATATATGGTGTTTTTAAAGGTCCACTGAAGCGCCTTGAAACACGCAGCGTTATTCTATGTGGTGACGTACTTTTAACTGAAACAAAAACATATCGCCCAGCCCCGCCCACTAATTTTGAATAGCCAATAGCATTCGATTGATATCTGCTCGGGCAAGAGCCATTGAGCTCGGTAAAGCCGCATTTGTAAGCTTATGACAGCCCCAGACTAATAAATTACCGCACAGATTCAATATGAAACTTGCTAAAACGAAGTAGAGATTATTATTATGCTGAGGCTGTGTAGTTTAATACATGCCGACCCACATATGAACGCTTATGATCTCCTCCGCGTCTTTGTGTAGGGGGCGGGACACTAGGGACTCTAGAGAGCATTTGATTGGACAGAACGTTTGATTAGAAACTGAAGTGCACGGTGATATCATCCAAATCCTTGATCCATATAGGCGGAAGTGACGAGACTGTAAGTTTTGAATGCCCATATCTTGTAAATGCGAATTTTGTCTTTGTTTTGCAGCACACTAGCTTATAGATAATCTTAAGGCTAATATATTCATACTAAAAGCCAAAAAACTTTAATTTTGATTTCAGGGGGACTTTAAGGACAGACCTACACATGCAGACATAACATTGCAGTCACATTTATTTACATTTATTGTCATGCATTGAAATTGCTTTTCTGTGCACTTAGTGACTGAACAGCATGTTAATTAATTTAGTCTTAAAATAAATACTGATTTCACTGTAATATTACTGTCAGACACATGTAAGTGAGAGCAGACTGTGTTTGTGTGAGACAACACAGAATGCCTGCTGGAGCTTGGTGTCTTTATGTCAAACAGCAGGAGGGCCGTCTGCACTCTCAGCTTCCGCATACATCGAACATGCTTTTAGCTTCATGAATAAAACATTTGCTCTCACAATGCTGTTATTAATCACTTTATATCTGTCTGAACATAAGACATTATGTCTATCCCTGAATCACTGACAGGTTGCCATCTTAACTGAAGCATATTCCTCTGTTTGGAAAGCATTTATATTGTGCACTAATTAGCTGGGTATTCTAAGACTTCAATATCAGGTTAATTGTTGTAGTAATCACCATTTGTTAAAGGGCTGGAGAGGTATTTGTCTGATTTAGAAAATCTGGAATGAAATGGCAACACAAGAAGCCTTGATATACCAGAATTGAAAAAGCTATGGCTCTGTGTCTTTCTATACTGTGGTACAAAAAGAGCAGATGTTTTAAAAAATGATGATTGTTCTTTTTGTTGGATGGGGACTAAAAAGTTTGTCTTTGTGGAAGGAACATACTGAAATTTCAATCTTAAGTTAAAAATAATGCTTGGAAAAAGACAAATGTTCAAATCATCTAGTGTGAATTTGTTTTAATGGTCACTGTGGTGGTATTATTTGAAGACATCACTGCTACATGGATTACGTGGATGTTGTCTTTCTACACTGCCTTTTGTGAAACTAATTTTATTGCTACTAGAATGTTTTGACTGCCATGGGTGCTGGTGCAATATAAAACACATGACAAAGAAGAATAATCCCCAAAGACTTGTACTGAATATTACAAAGATCACTTACATCTGAATACAAACAACATTCAAATAATAACCGGCCAGGAACAGAACCAAAGATGGAGTATAAATAATTGGGCTAATAGGTTTATAGGGCTAAACTGAATGAAAAAAACTTCAAAAGTTCTTAACAATGACAGGATAAACTTTGTGCATCTCACCAATTGTTAAAAGGGTATTTTACTCCCAGAACCAAAATTACAGATAATGTACTCACCCCCAAGATGTTCATCTCTTTCTTTCTTCAGCCCATAAAGAAATTGTTTTTTGAGGAAAACTTTTCAGGATTTCTCTCCATATAATGGACTTCTATGGTGCCCCAGAGTTTGAACTTCCAAAATGCAGTTTAAATGCAGCTTCAATGGGCTCTAAACGATACCCACCAAGGAAGAAGGGTCTTATCTAGCGAAACAATCGGTTATTTTCAAAAAATAAATGACCATTTATATACTTTTTAACCTCAAACGCTTGTCTTGTCTAGCTCTGCTTGAACTCTGTATTCCGGTTCATGACAGTTAAGTAATTTCGAAAATCTCATTTTGTCCTCTAACTTCAAAATCATCCTACATCGCTGTTTTACCTTTTTTTTTTTGACCTTCTTTGCATGTTCACTTTGTAACCACTGGCTTGGTAATTCTGCAGCGATGTAGTAAAATGTAGAAGTTGGAGGAGAAAATAAGATGGGAGTTTTTAGACATACCATAACTGTCATGAACTGGAATACAGAGTTCATGCAGAGCTAGACAAGATGAGCGTTTGAGGTTAAAAAGTATATAATTTTTTTTTTTTTTTTAAATAACCTATCGTTTCAAAAGATAAGACCCTTCCTCCTTGGCTGGCATTGTTTAGAGGCCTTTGAAGCTGCCTTTAAACTGTATTTTGGAAGTTCAAACTCGCGGGCACCATAGAAGTCCATTATATGGAGAGAAATCTTGAAATGTTTTCCTCAAAAAAACATAATTTCATTATGACTGAAGAAAGAAAGACATGAACGTCTTGGATGACAAGGGGGTGAGTACACCCCTGATCTGTAAATGATTGTAAATTGTGAATCATTTTGCTACATGGGTAATTCAAGATGAACTGAGATAAAAAAAAAAATACTTTAATGATTTAATGGGTTTGTGGGGACAAAAAGTGAAATTAACAGTATTGAATGTTTTATTAACAGCCATATTTTTATTCAAACATTTGGTCTTAAGTATACTTCGAACTTTTGGCAGCTTTTACTCCAAAAAACAAAAACAAAAATTAAAATAAATCACACAATAATAAACTGACTACAAACTACTAGTTCTGTCCAGAAATGTTCTTTATTGTCAGCATACTACAATTTCAAAAGATCCCTTATATAGCACATAACATATTTCAATCATTTGCACAAGATGTTGTGCATTAGTGACAGTTAAACCTAAACCAAATCAACTTTGCACTGGTATCATTATACTTTAAGAGGAAAGACGGAAATATCAACAAATAAAAACAAAGTCACTGCTGTTTTATTTGATGGCTGCATAAATGAGTTTTGTGTATGTCTGTGTGTCTGCATGTGTCACTGTGCTTTATGTTTCTCCCACTGCTCTGGTGTCAATGTTTTCTGCTCGAATGCATGGATCTCTTTCAGTTCCTCGGCAAGGCAATTATTCACCATCCTAAATAACAAACATAAACACAGATATTAATAAAAACATTACATGAGGTCAGTAAGTCTATTGTTCCCAGCATGCCCCTCTCTAAAGACAAAACTCTTCCACATGATTTGGCCATATAAAAAGACTCGGATCATTCTGTTAAGTCTGCACATCTGCCTCTGTGTCTGAGGCACTCTGAGCCAGCTGGGATTCTATCAGCTGCAGATGAACTTTTTCACACCACTCTCCACTGCATCACTGATTCCATCAAACAACATTTATCCTTCAGGTGTTCAATATTTGACTGAGATGAAACAGCATTCCAGTTTTTCTTAACTGGCACTATCCAATACTGATATAAAATGCAACCTGCTTGCCACATGACAGTAAAAGGAACTGAGAGCTTAACATAACAAGGGCCACATTTATTTATGTAAATATTATCAACAAATGTCAACATAGACAAACTGATCTCACACATCTATATCTTGTTATATGCAAGCACTTTAACAGATCATAATTCTGTCTGCTAACTTGAAATAAAAAGTCACATAGTGATTAGACATTTTTGTTCACTATTAAATTAAAGAACAGGCAATAATTGTGCACACATGAAACTTATGTAATGAATTAAAAGAGTATAAAACAGAGTGCAAATACAGTTTGGAATTATAGTTATTTTTCAGCTAGTTTCAGTCAAAGAAAACATCTTCAGTTATTTTTAATTTTCATTAAAAGAGTAGTTCACTTTCAGAACAAAAATTTACAGATAATGTACTCACCCCCTTTTCATCCAAGATGTCCATGTCTTTCTTTCTTCAGTTGTAAAGAAATTATGTTTTTTGAGGAAACCATTTCAGGATTTCTCTCCATATAGTGAACTTCTATGGTGCCCCCGAGTTTGAACTTCCAAAATGCAGTTTAAATGCAGCTTCAAAGGGCTCTAAACAATCCCAGACGAGGACGAAGGGTCTTATCTAGCGAAATGATCAGCTATTTTCTAAAAATATTTACAATTTATATACTTTTTAATCTCCACACAGAGTACACACAGAGTTAGACAAGACAAGCATTTGAGGTTAAAAAGTATATAAATAGAGCCGTTTGAAGCTGCATTTTGGAAGTTCAAACTCAGGGGCACCATAGTAGTCCACTATATGGAGAGAAATCCTGAAATGTTTTCCTAAAAAAACAATTTCCTTACGACTGAAGAAAGACAGACATGAACATTTCGGATTCCAAGGGGGTGAGTATATTATCTGTAAATTTTTGTTCTGAAAGTGAACCACTCCTTTAATGTTAAAGTGAGGTCCAAAAAGCACACTGCAAAAAGGATTAAAATGTAACTTATAAAATAATTTAAAATAAAGGTTTTGGCATAAATTAAAAAGTAATAAGATTCTATACCATATTTGGGTTTCTAATATCAGTAATATCTAATGTATCATTAGTGACTGATCATTTTTACAAAAAGTCATGTTTTTCCATTGAAGCACAAGACTCTAGGTCAAATTATGATCATCAAATTTTACAAAAACTTGTAGAGTTCATGCACCTTGACTGCTGCTGTTATTAATGCTTATGGAGAAAAAAATACTAAGATACTAAGACATTATGAAAATCTCTTTGTCTTTCAAACTCAAATTGTTATGCTTATGTATTGACTCCCCATTCATTTAGATTAATGTCCTGATCAACAACATTCATATGGTGTTGGAATGTGAAAATGTTCAACATTTTGAACTGAGGTGTGTGCCGTCTTATCAAACATTACTGAATATCCTATACACTGGTGAACCCCTCTATATTATTACTGAATGATGATTCTCTGTTGCATTTTTCAACAAGTTACAACAAACTGTTTGGCTGGCTGGCTTATGTCTGCATAAAAACGTGGCACAAATCTCTTTATTAAAGATGTGGACTATAGCTGTTGAGAAGATATCTATGTATATTGGGCAAAACAACAATTAGGGCATTTATTTATTTACATATTTGCTTTCTTGATTGCTGAAATTTATGTTTTATGATCTTTGATTTTCTGTCAATTTTTGATGTACCCCATTTTAAAGAGACCACAGGGTTTGTTTGGGTTGAGGGAGGGAGAATAGAAATATTGCATATTGATAATAATAAAATTAAAAAAAAAGTTGTGTTTATAACTTTAATTTAAAAAAAATAATCATAATAATAAATAGAAAGCATTTTCACAAAGCGGTTTCATACTTTTGTATCCCATTATGAAACAAAAAAATCTCTAGTTTAAAGAACTCACCTGTGTCTCTGCAACAGTGGTTTCCCTTCAAACTGAGGAGATACTACAAGAACTTTAAAACTGGCAGCACATCTATTAGGAGACGTGTCTTCTACATCCTGAAAAAAAGTAAGTATTTTGACACAAAGAACCGAGTGTAAAAGTGGAACTGCTGCCTGTTTCACGTGTAAACTATATGATCTGTAATACATTTTGATTCTAGTTTCGTGTGGCTATGCATTTTACATACCACGTGTATCGCACCAATCTCCGCAATCAGTTTTTCACGAATCAGGTCTGGAGTGGCTGACATATTTCCCGGATTAAAGTATAGCTTTTGGTGATGACAACGGTTTTATAAACACTGAGATAAGTGAGTTTAATATACAGTAGACAACGTTGTTGTATTTTCTAGTAACTACCGGTATTGCTTTAGAAAGGAGGACCTAAGTATTAAAAACACCAATCGGGCTTTGAGAATTACAGAGGCCACGCCTCTTGAACGCAGCAATGCATGAAAATTGACCAATCAACGCAAAGAAGTTGGGGTCCTTATTGTTATTGGTATTCTCTTCATTTGCTTGATCGAAAAAGCCACATAATCTAATGGCAGATGATCAAACCAAATTATATCAATATATACGGCTTAAATTTTATTTGATCATAACGTTTATTATGGCAAACTATTTTACTTATTAATTTTATACGCTTACTATGTGACTCCTGCATCGCATATTTGCTCAGGCCGTACCCGGACACATTTAACGAGCTAGTTTGAAACTAATAACGTTAAACCAAAACAAATGAATGTTCTAAATCAGTACAGTTGAACTTAGAAGAAACAGTTAATTAGTCTTTGATGGGACATCATATTTATAAATGAATTTGTATAGGAATATCGTTTAAGATGAGAAAAATCTTGAAAGGTAGTGTGTAAATGCTTATGTGTTTGAAAATTTCCAATGAGCAGATAACATATGAGAAGCAAAGAAACACTTTCATATTTTACCAGCCCTCTCTCTGCAAAGGTATTTGAGCTACTGTAGCTAATAGGATGGTAGTAGAGGTAGAGAGTTTCTATGGCGTGTATATGCTGTACTGTACTAATCCTAAATTCAAGGGTCGAATATATATTGGCTTCACTGTGAACCCAGAGCGCCGTATCGGTCAACACAACGCTGGACGACACCGAGGAGGAGCCAAGAGAACAAGTGGCAGGGGACCATGGTGAGCTATCAGCTGAACATTTCATATAGTGGGCATATTACGATCAGAAACTCCGGTGGACTTTTGTAGTAAATATTCATTTTAATTCATTTTAAGGGAGATGGTTCTTATCATTCATGGCTTTCCATCTGATATTGCAGCTCTTCGGGTAAGTGCACTTTTCTGTTTGTGTTATATCTAGTCTTTCATTTCCAATTCTCTATTGTAAAGAGTTCTCTTTCAGTAAATTATTAGCACCACTGTTGCCAACATAGATAATTTTAATAATAAAATATAGCTGCAAGCAGCGATGAAGGGCACAAGCCAACGGTGCAATCGCTACCCCGGTGCCATCAAGAAAACGATGCACAGCGGGAACGTGGATTTACAGTAATGCTCTGGCAGTCTGGATTTAAGGGTTACACCAATGAAAGGGTTAGTCCCTAAGATCAACACAAAGACAGACACACACATAGGATAACATAACATTAAAAAATATTAATGAGTGCTGTAAAAATAAATTGTTCATTGTTAGTCCGTTAGTTTTTGCATGAACTAATGTTAACAAAAGATACCTTATTTTAAATTGTTACTGACACTTTTTATGACCACTTTTACAACCATTTTTAAATATTTCTTTAATGATCTATAAGCATTTGTGAGATAATTATGTTAGTAAATATTAAGTTTTTTATGTATTTCTTCTTATTCTAATTAATTCTACTGAGCAGTAAATGGTCAGACTCCAAAATAATCTTATCTTATCAGTGAGAGACAAATAAAACATTTCATGATATTTCTTTAATAATTAAAAATTAAAACAATTATTTTAATGCTCTTTAAACAAAGCAGAAACAAGTAGTTTACACCAAACTTTGTCAACATGATGTGAATATACTCAAGATGCTAAACTGTGAGCGGATTTGGGATATCTTGAATGGTGTTGATGTGGTGATTTTTTTAAAGTCACAGTAAAAAAGTAATAGTAATTTTCATAATAAAATAAAAAAACATTTTGTGAATAGTAGTGCTTTGGGAATAGTATGTTTATACATTTCAGAAAATTCTAAATTTATTTAAAAAATAAAATAAAATAAAGTAGTGCTTAACAAAACAGTAGTGCTTTGGGAAGACTATGCTTTTACATTTCTGAAAATACCAAAAGATAATTTAACTATTAGTTAATCTGAACTATTATTTATCTGAATCTGTTGAAAAGTGCAATTCAAATTTGATCTATTCCACATTTTGCACAATTATCCTTTAACTAAAATTTTTTATCAGTTAAAATATGCCTCATTAAGCATTTATATAATAATTATGTAAAAGTATTCTGACAGTACAGTACATAACAACTGATTCTATCTATTAGTTTCATTCTTATACAATGAGAATGAGCAGAATAGGATTAGAGGTAAAAATATTCCTTATCATACGAGGACCTCTGGTGGTCATACCTCGTATTACAGTCTCCATCTGACTATATCATTGCAAGGAGCGTCTCGCTGCAGCCTGCGGTGGACATCCAACCCCGCCCACATCCAAGTGTGACGCCAGACGCCACGCCCATGTTCAAACACGTCACACATCCAACATATTAAATAGTATTAACACATATTAAAATAGTGATAATATGATTTGCAATGTTGAACATACAACACTATACACTCTTTATTCATTTTTCCGTTATTTATTTAAAGCACATACTTCCATTCAAATGCCTTTGCTATTTTTGCACATTGTCTGTCTTGTATACTTGTATATTGTTCTTTTTATAATATGTATCGTCTTGTCACTGTCATTCTGTAGCACTGTGGAGCTCTGTCACAAAAACAAATTCCTAGTATGTGCAAACATACCTGGCAATAAAGCTCATTCTGATTCTCATTCTCATTCTTATTCTGATTCTGTTCACATTTGTGGACATATCTTTAGAGAATTAGATGAAAATTAAAATATGCTGTGTTACTTTTACAATAACAAAACTTAATTGTCCGTCTAAATCTGATCTTGTCTAAGCTATGTCAAAATCGATTATAATAAACGTGAATTTATCTCATTACACAAACAAATAGGGTAGGGTTTAAATGTTTCATTACCAATTACCATTTTCCTAACTTTAATCAACCAAAGCAAGCGTTTTACCGGCTGTTCGAATGTAATTAGTTCCATATGAAAGGTGACTTTAATTTGTTTTAATTTGGTGAGGTTTAATTTGTTTTATTTAATACAAACTGTTTTGTTTACATCCCCGATACAACATACTTCCGCCATTCTTGCACATGCGTACAACATCGGGATTCTTTTTATTTTTTTATTTTATTAAAGAATAATTGGACATTACAAAAATATTGAAATAGAAATCCAGATACACAAAATACAAGCTTAATCTGTATACAGTAATACAATATGTAATAAGAGGGGAAATTAAAAAAAAAAAAATAAATAAATAAATAAATTAATACCATATAGAGAAAAAAATAAATAAATAAACATATAAATAAAAAGTAAATAAATAAACAAAAACTAAATTAAAACCTAGAAATAACTAAACAATAGTTCAAATTTTCTTCCTTTTCCCTTACATATACAAAAATTATATTGTGGGAGCATAACCAGAAAAAAAGTTATCCATGAAATGTAACAACAAATGTATTCATTTGTTTTAAAGACTTTTTAAAAACTTCTATTTCTGATAAAAATAAATTACATTTTGGTATGCATTTAGCAAATTTCTGTTTATGAATATAATATTTGCCTTGCAAAATGTAAAAGTTAACAACGTACTCAATCATTTTACTTTCATGAGAATAAGTACAGATAAAATATTTTAAAGAAAACATATAATTAACATTTCTTTGCAGAAATAGAAAGGTGCTAACATCAGGCCAAAAACTAAGAGACAATTCACAATTATAAAACAAATGACAAGTCTTCCTCATGTGTGTTACAGAAACTGCAGGTATTATCAATGTCCATGAATTTAGAAAGAGCTACTTTACATGGATAAATTTCGTGAAGTATTTTGAAATGCACCGCTTTAAGGCTACCGATGGGGAGGGGAGTCACACGATGACGCATTGACGTGGGCGTGGTGTCTGACGTCACACTTGGATGTGGGCGGGGTTGGATGTCCACCGCAGGCTGCAGCGAGCCCTACTTGGTCATTGCTGTGATACTTTTAATGTTATGGGGCCTCTGAGCATGATAAAATTTTGATACCAAGTGTATTTCCTAAGAATGATTTGTTTTTCATATATACAAAGTTTTGAAGAGATAGTATAATGTACTTTAAAGATATATGAAAATTACTGTTACTTTTTTTTACTGTGACTTTAAAAAATCACCACATCAACACCGTTCAAGATATCCCAAATCCGCTCACAATTTAGCATCTTCAGTATTTTCTCTTCATGTTGATAAAGTTTGGTGTGAACTACTTCTACTTCTACTTTCTGCTTTGTTTAGTATAATTTTATTTACAGCCTGATTTTTCCAAAAATCCACATTCAAATAAAAATAGCCAACTTCCTGTTTATTGTAGCTAATGAGTGTAAATTAGAAAGTTGTCCGGCTTGATGAGACCAATATATGTCCAGAGTTTGGTGACTGTAGGCAAAACTTACCCCCCAACTTTTGTCAAAAGGTGGCGCTATAGAGTGCCTCCTCCACGCCCATTTATGAGCTTTTGCCAGTTTCTAACTCTCATTAATACTGATGTGTGTGTTGAGTTTCATGAAATTCTAATCAAATTAAGTACCCCAAAAACAAAGGAAAGTAATGTTAAAGGTTTGACACGTTGCCATGGCAACAGTATATACCATATCATTGACCCCTTCACAGATAGTCATCGGCTGTGTTTTGACATTATTCTGATGAAGTTTGAAACAAATCGGGTAAAAACAACCATGTGATTTCAAAGCATTTTTAAAAGAGACACACTTCCTGCTGCCAGTTGTGATCGGCATCATACAACGAACAAACTGCTGAAGTTTGATCAAAATCATAGAAAGTATGCAAAAGTTATTAGACACTTTCTGTTTCTAATTTCTCGCCATAAATTCAACGCCTCGCCACGGCCAAACCATTCGAGATATCAAAAATCCCCTCACAATTTTTCATCCCAAATCTCTGTAGATCATGTTGACCGAGTTTGGTGGCAATCGGGTAAAAAACCCATGACTAGTATATCACAATCCAGAGCATGCGTTTTACACAAAACTCTGAATAACCAACTTCCTGTCGGGATGAGCTAATGACATGCAGCGCGAAAGTTGTTCAGCTCAATGAGTTCTATAGGTGTACCGAGTTTCATGTGTATGTGCAAGTATGTCTGCTATATGGCCCTCAAAATTCCAGGGGGCGATGTAGAGTCCCCTTGCCACGCCCCGGTACCAGTCTCTGCCCGGCCCTAATGGCTGCAGATTCCAATGTGTGTGCCAATTTTCAAGAGTTTTTGAGCACGTTAAGGGCCCCAAAAGCCCCAAAAACATTGACGAAAAATAAGAGGAATAATAATAATTAAAGCTGCAAGCAGCGATGACCGGGCCCTCGCCGTCTGTGCAGTCGCCATCCCGATAGCACCAGGAAAACGGTGCCCAGTTGGCACATGCATTCACAGTAACCCTTTGGACTAACCCTAACTGTCTCTCCTCCTCTCTGACTCTTTCTCTTACCACCCATCCCCCCTCCTTACACTCAGCCACTTACCACACAAACACACACATTGACTGCAGAGAAGAGTGAGATCAGATATGTTTTTTTATTTTCTTTCATTCGTGGAGTTTTGTATAATTATGAAATGAACTGTGTTTGATCAGAATGAATAGTTATTTGTATGAAAAAAGTTTCAAAGAGTTAGGATGCTGCACTTTAAATATATAATAAATCATTGAAAATTGAAAATGGAAAATGAAATTCTAAGCACGCTCTCTGCCTCAAAAACACAGGAAACAAATATTTGAATGTATTTTTTATTTTTATTTATTTGCCATGGCAACAGCATTTGATGCATCAGGGACGCCTTTATAGACTCTCATCAGCCGTGTTTTTACATCATTCTGATGAAGTTTGAAGAAACTTGAATACAAATATATTGTTCGTTGTTCGTTCGTGTTTGTTAGTTCATTAACCATTGTTAACAAAAGAGACCCTATTTTAAATAGTTACCATGTTTTATGATCTACAACCATTTTTTAATATTATTTTAATAATCTATAAGCATCTGTGAAATAATTATAAACAAATATATTAAAAATAAATACATATTAACTTAGTTGATGTATTTGTTTCTCATTCTAATTAAGTGAACTGAGCAGTATAGTGTCATACTTATAAGATTTTTTGTTCTATCAGTGAGAGTCTATATATGTATATAAATCATATAATTTTTCCTTAAAAGATTAAAAAAAGATTTAATGCTCTTTAAGCACCTATACAAAACAATTATGTACACTGACAGTACAGTACATATCAACTGATTCTATGGATTATTGTCATTCCTATACACTGACAATGAGCTAAATAGCATTAGAGGTCAAACGATTCCTTATTTTATGAGGACCTCTAGTGTTCATACCTGGTATTAGAGCTTTAATCTGACAAATTTATATGACACTTTTAATGTTTTTGGGGCCTCTGAGCATGATAACATTTTGAAACTACACGTATTTCCTAAGAATTTCTTGTTCTTTATATGTAAAAAGTTTCGATGAGTTAGAATAATGCAATTTAAAGATATATGAAAATGACTCTTCATCTTTTTTATTGTTACTTTCATAAATCACCACATCAACACCGTTCAAGATGTCCCAAAGCCGTTCACAATTTAACATCTTCAGTATCTTGGCATCATGTTGACAAAGTTTGGTGTGAACTGTCTGATTCTGCTATGAGTGATATGAATTTATTCACAGCTATATTTAAAAACACAGGAAACAAATGTTAAAGTTTGACACGTTGCCATGGCAACAGCGTTTGATGTATCAAGGACCCCTTTACAGATTCTCATCGGCCGTGTTTTGATATTATTCTGATGAAGTTTGAAGCAATTTGAGTAAAATTAAGAGGTTGAATAAAGCGTTTTGCAAGCAACACACTTCCTGCTGCCAGTTGGTGGCGCTATAACTTTGACTCATAATAGTCACATCTCTGTGATCGGTATCATACGACGAACAAACTGCTTAAGTTTGGTCAAAATCAGATAAAGAGTGTCAAAATTATTAGACATTTCCTGTTTCTCATTTCTCGCCATAATTTGTCGCCCTGCCACGGCCAAACCGTTCGAGATACCAAAAATCCCCTGGCAATTTTGCATTCCCAATATCTGTAGATCATGCTGACCGAGTTTGGTGGCCATCGGTGGAAAAGTCTAGGAGGAGTATTTCAAATTCCACAGCTTGATTTTTCCAAAAATCCATATTTAAATAAAAATAGCTGACTTCCTGTTGGTCGTAGCTAATGGGTGTAAATTAGAAAGTTGTCTGGCTTGATGAGTCCAATATATGTACCGAGTTTGGTGACTGTAGGACAAAGTAACCCCCCAACTTTTGTCAAAAGGTGGCGCTATGGAGCGCCTGCTCCACGCCCATTTATGGGCTTTTATCAGTGTTTAATTGTCATTAATACAGATGTGTGTGTTGAGTTTCATGAAATTCTAAGCATTTTAAATGGCTCAAAAGCACAAAAAACTAAAGTTAAAGTTTGACACGTTGCCATGGCAACATGATAAAAGTTATGGATAACGCCCTTCACAGATTCTTATCGGTCGTGTTTTGACATTATTGTGATGAAGTTTGAAGAAAATTTAGTAAAATTAAGAGGCTGAGTTTAAAGCGTTTCAAAAACGTCACGCTTTCTGCTGCCAGTTGGTGGCGCTATAACTTTGACTCATAATAGTCACATCTCTGTGATCGGCATCAGACGACAAACAAACTGCTGAAGTTTGGTCAAAATCAGACAAAGTATGTCAAAGTTATTAGGCACTTCCTGTTTCTCATTTCTCGCCATAAATTTGTTGCCCCGTCACGGTCAAACCGTTCGAGATATCAAAAATCCCCTGGCAATTTTGCATCCCCAATGTCTTGAGATCATGCTGACCGAGTTTGGTGGCCATCGGTGGAAAGGCCTAGTAGGAGTATTTCAAATTCCATTGCATGCACTTTTTAGACATCCCTGAATAGCCGACTTCCTGTTTGGCGAAGCACGGACTATGAGTGTGAAATTTGTTCGGCCCGATGAGGTCTATATGTGTATGAATTTTGGTGACTGTAGGTCAACCGTTGTGCGCTCCAGAGCCCTTCAAAAGTCGCAATTTTTAAAAAGATTTTAATGCTCTTTAAGCACCTATACAAAATAATAATGTAAAAGTACACTGACAGTACAGTACATATCAACTGATTCTATGGATTATTGTCATGTAAAAAGTTTTGATGAGTTAGAATAATGCAATTTAAAGATATATGAAAATAACTCTTCATCTTTTTTGTATGTTAAGGCCCCCAAAAGTGCCCAGAAGGTTGAAAAAAAATAAAATAATAACCCTTAGAAGAACAATAGGGCCTTCGCCCTTTTGGGCTCGGGCCCTAATAAAAAAACAAATAAGAATCCTTAGAAGAACAATAGGGCCTTCGCCCTTTTGGGCTCAGGCCCTAATTAAGAGGCTGATTTCAAAGCATTTTGAAAATGACACGCTTCCTGCTGCCAGCTGGTGGCGCTATAACTTTGATTCATAATAGTCACATTTATGGAATGGGCATCATACATCGAACAAACTGGTGAAGTTTCATCAGAATCAGGCAATGTGTACAACAGTTATTAGACACTTCCTGTTTCTCATTTCTCGCCATAACTTTGTCGCCTTGCCACGGCCAAACCGTTCGAGATATCAAAAATCCCCTCTCAATTTAGTGTCCCCAATGTCTTGAGATCATGCTGACCGAGTTTGGTGACAATCCTATGGAAACCCTGGGAGGAGTACGTTAAATTCCAGAGCATGCGCTTTTTAAACAGCCCTAAATATCTCACTTCCTGTTGCGTGGAGCCTATGACATAGAGTACAAAAGTTGTTTAGCTCGATGAGTTCTATATGTGTACCGAGTTTCATATCAATACGTGCAAGTATGTGTGCGCAGTACATCAAGTTTTCAAACTGTGTTCCAGGGGGCGCTGTAGAGGCCCTGAACCACGCCCGGGTCCCAGCCTCTGTGGCGTCCGGACGACGGCAGATTCCAACGTGTGTGCAAATTTTCAAGAGTTTTTGAGTATGTTAAGGCCCCCAAAAGTGCCCAAACGGTTGAAAAAAAAATAAATAAGAACCCTTAGAAGAACAATAGGGCCTTCGCCCTTTTGGGCTCGGGCCCTAATTAAAGCTGCGAGCAGCGATGAACGGGCCCTCGCTCCCGGGCTCACCGCCGACCGGTGGCTTTAGGAAAACAGCAAACGGTGGGCAGTATGTTTTTAACACAGTAAATATACAAGAAATATGTCATAAGTCATTTAAATGTGCCAAACTTCCCGCTGGCAGCTGGTGGCGCTATGCCTATAACTGATTATTGGCATGTAGATGTGTTCAGGCCAGCACTATTATCAAACATATGAAGTTTGGTGCAGATTGATTTTGGTATGTTTGACTTAGTGAAAGATTTGATATATCCTACTGCCAACAGGTGGCGCTATGATAATATCTGAATATTGGCATTTAGGTGTCTTCAGGCCAGGACTCTTACCAAACCTGTGAATTTTGAGGCAGATCGGACATTTTATGGCTGAGTTATAACTTTTATGTCCATGGCGAAACAACAAACTTTGTCAGGCCGCCACTTACGCCCTTTAACTCAAGATCTTAACAATTTAACATCTCTAAGGCTTCTAGACCAGACTGACCAAATATAATGTTGATATCATTAAATCTCTAGGAGGAGTTTGCTATAGACCCAAACCCTTGCAAGGACTTCAGATAATGCCAACTGTGAACCAATATGCTACATTTTCCCTATATTCTGATGATGAAGATAAGAACATGATTCATGATGATAACAAAATGTTATTATTGCTTGCTTTACGCCCACCATTTCTGCTTAAATGTCATCGTTACCTATCTGTACAATTTGTATGTGGATATTGCTTTGCTGGTGACTCCTGTTATAATACATCACTCTTAAGCGCTACATAACTAAGAATCAATTAGGAAAACGGTGCCCAGTTGGCACATGCATTCACAGTAACCCTCAGCCAGTTTGGATTTAAAGTTTACAGAATTGAAAGGGTTAAACTTTAAAATCAACACACAGACACATACACACTAAATATACAATTTTACCATCCAGTTTCATTTGTTAACATTGTTAACATGAACAATAATTAAATAGCATTTATTAATGTTAATTAATATTAACCTAAAAAAGTACTCATATATTGTTTAAAGGTAAATTAGTATCTTTTAACATTAGTTTATGTACTGTGAATTAACATGAACATGAACACAGTTCATGTGGGTGTACAGCAATACACAATAAAGTGCTCTATAAACGCTTCATTCTTTCAAAATATCTTTAAAAATCAAGTTGGGTATTGTAATGGGGCGAAATATAAATATAACTCATCTTAAAATGGTACAATTTTCAGATGTTTTGAACAGATAACAGCAAAGTTTGTTTTGTTGTCAAAGTTTGTCTTGAAATTGTTAGTGTTTTTTTATTGAATCTAAAATTTAAATTATGAAAATAAATGTCTATCAATGAAGATAAATCGCTCATGCTAAAAAATTGTATTTTTCTTAATCTTTTGCTATGTGACTGAATAGGACAAGTTCATGGTACAGTTCAGTAAAAAATAAATAAAAAAACAACAACTGCAATATACAAAGAATGAAATAGTTCGTGACACTTTATATTTTCTCAAAGATCAGACTCTCAAAGTTCAGACATATTTATGTAGAATACACTACAGCAATGTGCAATGTGCATCTTCCTCAAAGATGGTCTTAAGCAAAACAGCATGTTCCACTGGTCTCTCTCCCTTTCACCCCTCCCCCCATCAGTCACTCTTCTAGTGACTGAACACAGACTGTCAGCCCAGTGACAGCAGTTTACTGATTTCTTTTTTTAATTTTCTTTAATTCATAGAAGCTTGAATAATTATGATATTACCAGCAGTTGCTCATAATGATTAGATCTCTGTGTGAAAAAAGTTTTAAAGAGTTTGGATGCTGCACTTTAAAGATATAAAAAATTAGGGTTATGTTTTTTAAAAAATCACCACGTCCACACCGTTCAAGATATCCCAAATCCGCTCGCAATTTAACATCTTCAGAATCTTCTCTTCATGTTAAAAAAGTTTGGTGTGAATACCTTGTTGTTCTTAGGAGGAGTGTGAATTTGTTTACAGCCTGATTTTTCCAAAAATCCACATTCAAATCAAAATAGCCGGCTTCCTGTTGGTCTTAGCTAATGAGTTTGATTTAGAAAGTTGTCCAGATTGATGAGAACAATATATGTACAGAGTTTGGTGACTGTAGGAAAAACTAACCCCCCAACTTTTGTCAAAAGATGGCGCTATAGAGTGCCTGCTCCACGCCCATTTATGACCTTTTGCCAGTGTCTAACTATCATTAATATTGATGTGTGTGTTGAGTTTCATGAAATTCTAAGCATGTTATCTGCTTCGAAAAGACAGGAATCTAATTTTAAAGTTTGACACGTTGCCATGGCAACAGCATTTGATTTATCATCTATCCCTTTACATATTCTCATCGGCCGTGTTTTGACATTATTTTGATGAAGTTTGAAGATAATCAAGTAAAATTAAGAGGCTGATTTCAAAGCATTTTGAAAATGACATGCTTCCTGCTGCCAGTTGGTGGCGCTATAACTTTGACTCATAATAGTCACATTTATGGAATCGGCATCATACAACGAACAAACTGGTGAAGTTTCATCAGAATCAGGCAATGTGTGCAACAGTAATTAGACACTTCCTGTTTCTCATTTCTCGCCATAACTTTGTCGCCTTGCCACGGCCAAACCGTTCGAGATATCAAAAATCCCCTCGCAATTTAGCGTCCTCAATGTCTTGAGATCATGCTGACCAAGTTTGGTGACAATCCTATAGAAATCCTGGGAGGAGTACGTTAAATTCCAGAGCGTGCGCTTTTTAAACAGCCCTAAATATCTCACTTCCTGTTGCGTGGAGCCTATGACATAGAGTACAAAAGTTGTTCAGCTCGATGAGTTCTATATGTGTACCGAGTTTCATATCAATACGTGCAAGTATGTGTGCGCAGTACATCAAGTTTTCAAACTGTGTTCCAGGGGGCGCTGTAGAGGCCCTGAACCACGCCCGGGTCCCAGCCTCTGTGGCGTCCGGACGACGGCAGATTCCAACGTGTGTGCAAATTTTCAGGAGTTTTTGAGTATGTTAAGGCCCCCAAAAGTGCCCCAACGGTTGAAAAAAAAAAAAAAAAATTAAAGCTGCAAGCAGCGATGACCGGGCCCTCGCCATATGCGCAGTCACCATCCCGATAGCATCAGGAAAATGGTGCCCAGTTGGCACATGCATTCACAGTAACCCTCTGCCAGTTTGGATTCAAAGTTTACAGAATTGAAAGGGTTAATTAAAATCAACACACAGACACATACACACAATATTTAAAATTTTGCCAATTTTGCCATCCAGTTTAATTTGTTAACATTAACTATATTAGTTAACATGAACAATAATTAAATAGCATTTATTAATATTAATTATTATTAAGCTAAAAAAAGTATTCATATATTAAAAGGTACATTAGTACATTTATTTATATTTGTTAAAAATATTTGTGGGTTCATGTATTAATAATACATTATAAGGGTATTCTTAAGGCATTATAATCAATGCATAATAAATTATAAACAACCTTATAATATGTTGTATCATCTCATGAGCATTTATAAGAACAGTTTTAATGTATTAGAATTTTTACTTTTTTTATTATAGCTTTTATGAGTATGATTACCTCCTCATAGTTATAATGTATAAGTCTCATATTTTGCCATCTTACTGATGTCACTTTACTTAAAGCATACAAAGATCACTTATAAGTAATAATAATAATAATTCTCAAATAGCCATAAGATCAGGTATCAGATCAGATGAATGTATAATATGATCAGTTTAATTATTTTGATGGTACCCGTTAGACAGCTTTTTATAAGTAACTCTGCAACTGCATGTCAGCTAGCAGTAATTATTATTAGTAGTGTGCTAAATATATGCTAACACTGTATTTAGACAGTTCCCCAAAAGACAAACTGATTATAAGTAACTTTGCAAGAACATGAACCTTCTACTTAGCCTAACATTAAACTAAGTCTACACTGTAAGGAGTGTTAGTTGGTGAGAGTTAGTTGTTAATAGTCAATAGAATAGAATATAATGTAAAAAATAAATCTAATATGATATAGTCCATTACAAATGAAGTAGGTTTAAAATGGTGTCTACTGTGTGTTATAAATAATCATAATCTTAAAAGTTATAACCTCTAATATTTAAGTATTATAATGTATGATAATTGTTGTTATGAATATTCATTAGATGATATAATATATTATAAGTTTTTTTATAATGCATTATACGTTCATTATAATGCCTTAGAAATACCCTTATAATAGGGGCTTCATAGAAAGTGTTACCAAATCAGTGAGAGACAAACAAAACATTTAATAATTTTTCATTAAAAAAAACTAATTTTTTTTATGCTTTTTAGTGTTTATTTTAAAATTATGTAAAAGTATTCTGACAGTACAGTACATAACAACTCCAAATAAATCTATGCATTCGTTTCTTTGTTGCACATTGAGAATAAACAGAATAGGATTAGAGGTAAAAATATTCCTTATCATACGAGGACCTCTGGTGTTCATCCCTTGTATTACAGTCTTCATTTCTCCCTCTCTCACTTCTGGATACTTTTAATGTTTTTGGTGCCTCTGAGCATGATACAATTTTGATACCAAGCGTATTTTCTAAGAATGATTTGTTCTTCATACATACAAAGTTTTGAAGAGTTGGTATTAGGCACTTTAAAGATATAGAAAAATGAATGCAACTTTTTTTACTGTGACTTTTAAAAAATCACCACATCAACACTGTTCAAGATATCCAAAATCCGCTCACAATTTAGCATTTTGAGTATATTCTTATCATGTTGACAAAGTTTGGTGTGAACTTCTTGTTTCTGCTTTGTTTAGTATGATTTTATTTACAGCCTGATTTTTCCAAAAATCCACATTCAAATAAAAATAGCCAACTTCCTGTTTATTATAGCTAATGAGTGTTAATTAGAAAGTTGTCCGGCTTGATGAGACCAATATATGTACCGAGTTTGGTGACTGTAGGCAAAACTAAACCCCCAACTTTTGTCAAAAGGTGGCGCTATAGAGTGCCTCCTCCACGCCCATTTATGGGCTTTTATCAGTGTCTAAATATCATTAATACAGATGTGTGTGTTGAGTTTCATGAAATTCCAAGTATTTTAAGTGGCTCGAAAACACAAAAAACTATAGTTAAAGTTTGACACGTTGCCATGGCAACATGATAAAAGTTATCGATAATGCCCTTCACAGATTCTCATCGGCCGTGTTTCGACATTATTGGGATGAAGTTTCAAGCAAATTGAGTAAAATTAAGAGGCTGATTTAAAAGCATTTAGAAAACGTTGCGCTTTCTGCTGCCAGTTGGTGGCGCTTTAACTTTAACTCATAATAGTCACATCTCTGTGATTGGCATCAGACGATGAACAAACTGCTGAAGTTTGGTCAAAATCAGACAAAGTGTGTTAAAGTTATTAGACACTTCCTGTTTCTCATTTCTCGCCATAACTTTGTCGCCCCGCCACGGCCAAACCGTTCGAAATATCAAAATTCCCCTGGCAATTTTGTGTCCCCAATGTCTTGAGATCATGCTGACCGAGTTTGGTGGCCATCGGTGGATACACCTAGGAGGAGTATATCAAATTCCATTGCATGTGCTTTTTAGACATCCCTGAATAGCTGACTTCCTGTTGGGCGAAGCACTGACTTTGAGCATGAAAGTTGTTCGGCCCGATGAGGTCTATTCATGGGTACCAAAGACGTCACTTCCGCTATGCTCGCCGCCATATTTGTGTCCGATATGACAACAGACACAGCGCATCTAAATGAGATTTAATAATAAATTGAAATAAGAAATTACTTTTTACTACTACTTCCCACACTGTGTATCTGACTTGATTGTATGTTTAGGACAAAAAGTGTACATCATTGTGAACGTAGTCGCTCGATGAAGGCTTTAAGACCTTGAAGAATCCTCTGCCGGCTGGTCACTAACTTACTTCACAGCGAACGGGACTCGCGCTGACGGCACTTATCCCCTTACAGTCCGCGCTTAGATTTCGGCAAATTAGTTTTGGCAAATGCAGAGAAATGTGATTATTGAGCATAAGACCAACATCCAGCAAGCCAAGAAAACATCAAATTTACCTAATGGAAAACGTCTTTCACGTCTTGTGTATTCCTAAACCTGGGTCTCATTATTGAAGCACAAATTCAAGCACCAAAAGCATGAGATTTCTTTATTTAAAATATGCGTTTTTATTCATTCAAGCTATATGGCTGCAATAACATTTTAGTTTAATTTAGTTTAGTTTATTACACCACTTGTGCAGCCAGTCACAATTCACAATGGTACCATTTACTCGGGATGATGCTTTGTGTGTAACTTGTGTGCCATTTTTGTATGACAAATAATTTTAAGAGTAACTGTACATAAATAGTTTCAGCAAAACAAATATGATTATTTTTGATAACCTTTTTACATGTATATACTTTACTGCAGGCGTTGCAATGACGAACGCTATGTAGTACAATAGTTTAGCGTTTATTATTTAATTTTCATAATTCACTAAACACCGTATATTCTAAAACACCTTCAACTATAAAACACTCTTGCTCTTAAGCCAAATATACACTGAAACAAATAATTTACGGCATCTGGATGTACTGTAAGTCACTATTCTCTGCATTAGCACTGTTTTGAACTTGCTGTTCGAATGCTTTCTTGTTTACTAAATCTTTGGACTTATGAATTGATCGGTTCAAAATGATGTAATTGCAAAAAAAATGCTTCTTTTCATTTTAAGGCATTATTTTCATATTAATGTACTGATTCACAATCTTAGTCAATAGTTAATTATTATTCCACTACTCTTATTGTGCCGAAAAAAACACCCTTGCTGTGAAAAGCACCTGCTGAATGACACCGGTACGCTAAAGACTATATGCATACCGACCCACTTCAAGCACTGCTGAGAACGAATAAAACTGTAGTTAGGTTTTTTTCTGATGACTGTTGTTACAGCGTACAGAACAACAGATCCCGGGCATATTGTATCCTTGTTGTGAACATTCTGGGAGTTTTGTTGATCTTCCTCTGGTAGTTGTGGCTGCTGTGACCATAGACTGAAACAGGTAGCGCGGTCACAAAAATGGCGGCGATAAAGCACAGTGACGTCACATGGTCCCTATGGATATGTGTATGAATTTTGATAAATGTAGGTCAACCGGTGTGTGCTCCAGAGTCCCTCAAAAGTAAAAATTTTTAACGCTGTGCCACGCCCCCCCCAGGTGACCCCCCCATGTCAAAGTTTGTCCGGCCCTGATGGCCGCAGGTTCCAATGTGTGTGCAAAGTTTCAAGAGTTTTCGTGTATGTTAAGGGCCCCGAAATGACCCAAAACATTGATGAAATAATAATAATAATAATAATAATCCTTAGAAAAACAATAGGGCCTTCGCCCATTCTGGGCTCGGGCCCTAATAAGAATCCTTAGAAGAACAATAGGGCCTTCGCCCTTTTGGGCTCGGGCCCTAATTAAAGCTGCAAGCAGCGATGAACGGGCCCTCGCACCCGGGCTCACCGCCGACCGGTGGCTTTAGGAAAACAGCAAACGGTGGACAGTATGCTTTTAATACAGTAAATATAGGAGAAATATGTCATAAGTCATTTAAATGTGCCAAACTTGCCGCTACCAGCTGGTGGCGCTATGCCTTTAACTGATTATTGGCATGTAGATGTGTTCAGGCCAGCACCATTATCAAACATATGAAGTTTGGTACAGACTGACCTTGGTATGTTTGAGTTAGTGAAAGATTTGATACATCCTGCTGCCAACAGGAGGCGCTATGATAATATCTGAATATTGGCCTTTAGGTGTCTTCAGGCCAAGACTCTTACCAAACCTGTGAATTTTGAGGCAGATTGGACATTTTATGGCTGAGTTATAACAACTTCTATGTGCATGGCGAAATGTCAAACTTTGTCAGGCCGCCACAGACACGCCCTTTAACGAAAACTCAAGATCTTCACAATTTAACATCTCTAAGGCCTTTAGATTAGACTGACCAAATATAATGTTGATTTCATTAAATCTCTAGAAGGAGTTTGCTATAAACCTAACCCCCTGCAAAGACTTCAGATATTGCCAACTGTGAACCATAATATAAAACTGCTACATTTTCCCTATATTCTGATGATGATGATAAGAACATGTAATTCATGATGATAACAAAATGTTATTATTGCTTGCGTTCACCATTTCTGCTTAAATGTAATTGTTACCCATTTGTACAATTTGTGTGTGGATATTGCTTTGCTGGTGACTCCTGTTATAAGACATCACTCTTAAGCGTTACATAACTAAGAATCAATTGGGAAAACGGTGCCCAATGGGCACATGCATTCACAGTAACCCTCTGCCAGTTTGGATTTAAAGTTTACAGAATTGAAAGGGTTACGCTTTAAAATCAACACACAGACACATACACACAATATATAAAATGTTGCCATCCAGTTTCATTTTTAATATTAACTATATTAGCATGAACAATAATTAAATAGCATTTATTAATGTTAATTAATATTAAGCTAAATAAAGTATTCATATATTGTTTAAAGGTAAATTAGTATCTTTTAACATTAGTTTATGTACTGTGAATTAACATGAACATGAACACAGTTCATGTGGGTGTCCAGCAATACACAATAAAGTGCTCTATAAACGCTTCATTCTTTCAAAATATCTTTAAAAATCAAGTTGAGTATTGTAATGGGGCAATATATATATATATATATATATATATATATATATATATATATATATATATATATAACTCATCTTAAAATGGTACAATTTTCAGATGTTTTGAACAGATAACAGCAAAGTTTGTTTTGTTGTCAAAGTTTGTCTTAAAATAGTTAATTTAAATTTTATATTCAATAAATAACACTATGAAAATATTGTCTATCAATGAAGATAAATCGCTCATACTAAAAAGTTGTATTTTTCTTAATATTTTGCTATGTGATTGAGTAGGACAAGTTCATGGTACAGTTCAGTAAAAAATAAATAAAAAAACAACAACTGCAAAATACAAACAATGAAAGACTTAGTGACCCTTTATATTTTCTCAAAATATCAGACTCTCAAAGATCAGACATATTTATGTCGATTACACTACATCAATGTGCATTTATTCCTCAAAGATGGTCTATTGCAAAACAGCATGTTTCACTCTCTCCCTCTCTCCCTTTCACCCCTCCCCCCTTCAGTCACTCTGTAGTGACTCAACAGAGACAGTCAGGCTGAGTGACAGCAGGTTTCTGATTTCTTTTTTTAATTTTCTTTAATTCATAGAAGCTTGTATAAAATTGACATTTACAGCACTTGCTCAGAATGATAAGATCTCTGTGTGAAAAAAGTTTTAAATAGTTTACATGCTGCACTTTAAAGCTATAAAAAAATTACGGTTATCTTTTTTACTATATCTTTAAAAAATCACCACGTCAACACCGTTCAAGATATCCCAAATCCGCTCGTAATTTAACATCTTCAGAATCTTCTCTTCATGTTAAAAAAGTTTGGTGTGAACAGCTTGTTGTTCTTAGAAGCAGTGTGAATTTGTTTACAGCCTGATTTTTCCAAAAATCCACATTCAAATCAAAATAGCCGGCTTCCTGTTGGTCTTAGCTAATGAGTTTGATTTAGAAAGTTGTCCAGATTGATGAGACTAATATGTGTACAGAGTTTGGTGACTGTAGGAAAAACTAACCCCCCAACTTTTGTCAAAAGATGGCGCTATAGAGTGCCTGCTCCACGCCCATTTATGACCTTTCGCCAGTGTCTAACTATCATTAATATTGATGTGTGTGTTGAGTTTCATGAAATTCTAAGCATGTTATCTGCCTCAAAAAGACAAGAATCTAATTTTAAAGTTTGACACGTTGCCATGGCAACAGCATTTGATTTATCATCGACCCCTTTACATATTCTTATCGGCCGTGTTTTGACATTATTTTGATGAAGTTTGAAGCAAATTGAGCAAAATTAGGAGGCTGATTTAAAAGCGTTTTGCAAACAACACACTTCCTGCTGCCAGTTGGTGGCGCTATAACTTTGACTCCTAATAGTCACATCTCTGTGATCGGCATCAGACGACAAACAAACTGCTGAAGTTTGGTCAAAATCAGGCAAAGTGTGTCAAAGTTATTAGACACTTCCTGTTTCTCATTTCTCGCCATAATTTGTCGCCCCACCACAGCCAAACCGTTCAAGATATCAATACTCCCCTGGCAATTTTGCGTCCCCAATGTCTTGAGATCACGCTGACCGAGTTTGGTGGCCATCGATGAAAAGGCCTAGGAGGAGTATTTAAAATTCCACAGCCTTATTTTTCAAAAAATCCACATTTAAATAAAAATAGCTGACTTCCTGTCGATCGTAGCTAATGGGAGTAAATTAGAAATTTTTCTGGCTTGATGAGATCAATATATGTACCGAGTTTGGTGACTGTAGGACAAACTAAACCCCCAACTTTTGTCAAAAGGTGGCGCTATGGAGCGCCTGCTCTACGCCCATTTATGGGCTTTTATCAGTGTCTAAATATCATTAATACAGATGTGTGTGTGAAGTTTCATGAAATTCTAAGTATTTTAAGTGGCTTCAAAACACAAAAAGCTAAAGTTAAAGTTTGACACGTTGCCATGGCAACATGATAAAAGTTATCGATAATGCAATTCACAGATTCTCATCGGCCGTGTTTCAACATTATTGGGATGAAGATTGAAGCAAATTGAGTAAAATTAAGAGGCTGATTTAAAAGCATTTAGAAAACGTTGCGCTTTCTGCTGCCAGTTGGTGGCGCTATAACTTTGACTCCTAATAGTCACATCTCTGTGATCGGCATCAGACGATGAACAAACTGCTGAAGTTTGGTCAAAATCAGACAAAGTGTGTTAAAGTTATTAGACACTTCCTGTTTCTCATTTCTCGCCATAACTTTGTCGCCCCGCCACGGCCAAACCGTTCGAGATATCAAAATTCCCCTGGCAATTTTGCGTCCCCAATGTCTTGAGATCATGCTGACCGAGTTTGGTGGCCATAGGTGGAAAGGCCTAGGAGGAGTATATCAAATTCCATTGCATGCGCTTTTTAGACATGCCTGAATAGCTGACTTCCTGTTGGGCGAAGCACCGACTTTGAGCACGAAGGTTATTCAGCCCGATGAGGTCTATATGTGTTTGAATTTTGATAACTGTAGGTCAACCGGCGTGCGCTCCAGAGTCCCTCAAATGTAAAAATTTTTAACGCTGTGCCACGCCCCCCCCAGGTGACCCCCCCATGTCAAAGTTTGTCCGGCCCTGATGGCCGCAGGTTCCAATGTGTGTGCAAAGTTTCAAGAGTTTTCGTATATGTTAAGGGCCCCAAATTAACCCAAAACATTGATGAAATAATAATAATAATTAAAGCTGCGAGCAGTGATGAACGGGCCCTCGCACCCGGGCTCACCGCCGACCGGTGACTTTAGGAAAATGGCAAACGGTGGGCAGTATGCTTTTAATACAGTAAATGTAGGAGAAATATGTCAAAGTCACTTAAATGTGCCAAATTTCCCGCTGGCAGCTGGTGGCGCTATGCCTATAACTGATTATTGGCATGTAGATGCGTTCAGGCCAGTACTATTATCAAACATATGAAGTTTGGTGCAGATTGACCTTGGTATGTTTGAGTTAGTGAAAGATATGATATATCCTGCTGCCAACAGGTGGCGCTATGATAATATCTGAATATTGGCCTTTAGGTGTCTTCAGGCCAGGCCTCTTACCAAACCTGTGAAGTTTGAGGCAGATCGGACATTTTATGGCTAAGTTATAACAACTTCTATGTCCATGGCGAAACATCAAACTTTGTCAGTCCGCCACGGACACGCCCTTTAATGAAAACTCAAGATCTTCACAATTTAACATCTCTAAGGCCTCTAGAACAGACTGATCAAATATAATGTTGATTTCATTAAATCTCTAGAAGGAGTTTGCTATAAACCTAATCCCCTGCAAGGACTTCAGATAAATGCCAACTGTGAACCAATATGCTACATTTTCCCTATATTCTGATGATGATGATAAGAACATGCAATTCATGATGATAACAAAATGTTATTATTGCTTGCTTTACGTCCACCACTTCTGCTTAAATGTCATCACTACCTATCTGTACAATTTGTATGTGGATATTGCTTTGCTGGTGACTCCTGTTATAAGACATCACTTTTAAGCGCTACATAACTAAGAATCAATAAGGAAAACGGTGCCCAGTTGGCACATGCATTCACAGTAACCCTCAGCCAGTTTGGATTTAAAGTTTACAGAATTGAAAGGGTTACACTTTAAAATCAACACACAGACACATACACACAATATATAAAATGTTGCCATCCAGTTTCATTTGTTAACATTAACTATATTAGTTAACATGAACAATAATTAAATAGCATTTATTAATGTTAATTAATATTAAGCTAAAAAAAAGTATTCATATATTGTTTAAAGGTAAATTAGTATCTTTTAACATTAGTTTATGTACTGTGAATTAACATGAACATGAACACAGTTCATGTGGGTGTACAGCAATACACAATAAAGTGCTCTATAAACGCTTCATTCTTTCAAAATATCTTTAAAAATCAAGTTGAGTATTGTAATGGGGCGATATATATATATATATATATATATATATATATATATATAAATAACTCATCTTAAAATGGTACAATTTTCAGATGTTTTGAACAGATAAAAGCAAAGTTTGTTTTGTTGTCACAGTTTGTCTTGAAATAGTTTTATTTATTGAATATAAAATTTAAATTAACAATTAAAATAAATGTCTATCAATGAAGATAAATTGCTCATGCTAAAAAGTTGTATTTTTCTTAATCTTTTGCTATGTGACTGAATAGGACAAGTTCATGGTACAGTTCAGTAAAAAACTGCAACAACTGCAAAATACAAACAATGAAAGACTTAGTGACCCTTTATATTTTCTCAAAATATCCGACTCTCAAAGATCAGACATATTTATGTCGATTACACTATATATATATATATATATATATATGTGTGTATTTCTTCCTCAAAGATGGTCTATTGCAAAACAGTTTCACTCTCTCTCTCTCCCTTTCACCCCTCCCCCCTGCACTCTCTCACTCAGACTGTCATTCTGTGGTGACTGAACACACACACATAATGACATTCAGCCTGCTGAGTGACAGCAGGTTTCTGATTTATTTTTTTAATTTTCTTTAATTCATAGAAGCTTGTATAAAATTTATATTAACAGCACTTGCTCAGAATGATAAGATCTCTGTGTGAAAAAAGTTTTAAAGAGTTTGGATGCTGCACTTTAAAGATATAAAAAAAACTACGCTCATCTTTTTTACTATATCTTTAAAAAATCACCACGTCAACACCGTTCAAGATATCCCAAATCCGCTCGCAATTTAACATCTTCAGAATCTTCTCTTCATGTTAAAAAAGTTTGGTGTGAAAAGCTTGTTGTTCTTAGAAGGAGTGTGAATTTGTTTACAGCCTGATTTTTCCAAAAATCCACATTCAAATCAAAATAGCCGGCTTCCTGTTGGTCTTAGCTAATGAGTTTGATTTAGAAAGTTGTCCAGATTGATGAGAACAATATATGTACAGAGTTTGGTGACTGTAGGAAAAACTAACCCCCCAACTTTTGTCAAAAGATGGCGCTATAGAGTGCCTGCTCCACGCCCATTTATGACCTTTCGCCAGTGTCTAACTATCCTTAATATTGATGTGTTTGTTGAGTTTCATGAAATTCTAAGCATGTTATCTGCCTCGAAAAGACAGGAATCTAATTTTAAAGTTTGACATGTTGCCATGGCAACAGCATTCGATTTATCTTCGACCCCTTTACATATTCTTATCGGCCGTGTTTTGACATGATTTTGATGAAGTTTAAAGAAAATCGAGTAAAATTAAGAGGCTGATTTCAAAGCATTTTGAAAATGACACACTTCCTGCTCCCAGTTGGTGGCGCTATAACTTTGACTCATAATAGTCACATTTATGGAATCGGCATCATACAACGAACAAACTGGTGAAGTTTCATCAGAATCGGGCAATGTGTGCAACAGTTATTAGACACTTCCTGTTTCTCATTTCTCGCCATAACTTTGTCGCCTTGCCACGGCCAAACCGTTCGAGATATCAAAAATCCCCTCGCAATTTAGCATCCCCAATGTCTTGAGATCATGCTGACTGAGTTTGGTGACAATCCTATGGAAACCCTGGGAGGAGTACGTTAAATTCCAGAGTATGCGCTTTTTAAACAGCCCTAAATATCTCACTTCCTGTTGTGTGGAGCCTATGACATAGAGTACAAAAGTTGTTCAGCTCGATGAGTTCTATATGTGTACCGAGTTTCATATCAATACGTGCAAGTATGTGTGCGCAGTACATCAAGTTTCAAACTGTGTTCCAGGGGGCGCTGTAGAGGCCCTGAACCACGCCCGGGTCCCAGCCTCTGTGGCGTCCGGACGACGGCAGATTCCAATGTGTGTGCAAATTTTCAAGAGTTTTTGAGTATGTTAAGGCCCCCAAAAGTGCCCAAACGGTTGAAAAAAAAAAAAAAAAAAGAATCCTTAGAAGAACAATAGGGCCTTCGCCCTTTTGGGCTCGGGCCCTAAAAAAACAAATTAAAGCTGCAAGCAGCGATGAACGGGCCCTCGCACCCGGGCTCACCGCCGATCTGTGGCAAATAGTGGGCACTATGCTTTTAAAGGGGTCCTATTATGCTCCTTTACAAAGTCTTTATTCTGTTTTTGGGGTGTACTTGAACATGCTCTCATGCTTAGTTGTTCGAAAAACGCATTATTTTTAACATAATTTAGATTATTATAATAGCTTTCTCCCCAGGCTGGCACAAACGGCTCGATTAGTTCCGGGTACCGCCTTCCGAAAAACCAAATGTATAGTGATTGGTCAGCGGTCCCACTGAGTTGCGATTGGCAAACTGCGTAGACCGCGTTCCGCCCTGCTGCGCCCCTTCCCAAAGCAGCAAACTAGATCAAGGTGATTCTTACGTTTTAAATATGGATATTTTTTTTACAAAAACACATCTGATTGCTAAAGGAGGCTTTTACCGACCGCCCCGGGGCCATGTGAGGCACTTTTTTTTTTTATTATAGATCGACGTATTTTCAGTCTATGCTGTTCTATGAGTGCCAGAATTGATTTAATATAACTCTGATTGCATTCGTCTGAAAGAAGGAAATCATATACACCTAGGATGCATGAAGGGTGAGTAAATAATACGCTATTGTTTGTAAGCACGTGAGATCGCATATACATGACATTATCATTTTTGTGCTAATGTATTTAATTATTTGCATGCCCGAAACCATAAGGCTAGTGAAGCTATCTACACTGTATGATGAATAAATCTCTTACCACACACTGCATGTCCAGGCGCGGCGACGACTTGTCCCCAGATGATCACTATCAATGTTCGTGTTTACATCAGTCGCGGATCTGCGTGTGTTTGGACGCTTTGTACAACACACGTGAACGGTGCGGTTTCAGCACGGTTACCGGAGCAGTTCGCGGACCTTTAGTTAAAGCTGCGTTTAAACGAGCCGACCTACAGCTCGATGTAGCATCCCAAAAGTGGCTGTCCTTAATACATGGGTAAAGTTAGGCGAATCCCCCACCCGCCAACAAATTGAATTTCAGTAGGCGGGATACCGCGTTGTGACATCATTGCATGCAGAAAACAAACGCTGTAGTCCAAACGAGTCGTTTCGTTGTAGTTCTTGAAAAGGGATTTTTTAAAACTAAATATCTCCGTTTGGAGTGGACTTTGAGATTTGTAACTTTGTATATGTTTTTTATGCCCAAACATACACACCACACACTGGCTAAAGTTCAAAAAGTGAAAAAGCATAATAGGACCCCTTTAACATAGCCATATTCCTTCTAAATTTACTAAGTCATTTAGATGTGTCAGACTTCTTATTGCCAGCTATTGGCGCTATGTGTATAACTGAATATTGGCATGCAGATGTCTTCAGGTCAGCGATTTTATCAAACATATGAAGTTTGGTGCAGATTGAACCAGAAAGCATTGAGGGAGAGAAATTAGTGAAGGGGAGAGGAAATACAGACAGAGTAAGATGAGAATGATGCAGAAAGTAAATTTATGCTTTAAAAGAGTAGCCAAATAGTTTAAAACAAATAATAATTCACATCCTAATGAATAAACCACCAAGAGTTTAAATATTCCCCTCTATCTCCTCCTCTCTGACTCTCTCTTTCCACCCCTCCCCCCTCCCCACTCTCACCCTAACACTCAACAAACACACACCCACTTACCACGCACACACATAAGTGCAGAGCAGAGAGGGATCAGATTTGTTTTTTAATTTTCATTAATTCATAGATCTTTGTATAATTATGAAATGAACAGTGTCTGATCAGAATGACTAGTAGTCTGTATGAAAAAAGTTTCAAAGACTTTGGATGCTGCACTTTAAAGATATAATAAAATTACGGCTATCTTTTTTACTCCGATTTCAATCAATCACCACATCAACACCGTTCAAGATATCCTAAATCTGCTCGCAATTTAGCATCTTCAGAATGTTGGCATCATGTCGAAAAAGTTTGGTGTGAATTGGTTGGTTTTCCCGAGAGAAGTATATAAAATTCCACAGCCTGATTTTTCCAAATATCCACATTCAAATCAAAATAGCCGACTTCCTGTCGATCGTAGCTAATGGGTGTAAATTAGAAATTTTTCTGGCTTGATGAGATCAATATATGTACCGAGTTTGGTGACTGTAGGACAAACTAAACCCCCAACTTTTGTCAAAAGGTGGCGCTATGGAGCGCCTGCTCCACGCCCATTTATGGGCTTTTATCAGTGTCTAAATATCATTAATACAGATGTGTGTGTGAAGTTTCATGAAATTCTAAGTATTTTAAGTGGCTTCAAAACACAAAAAGTTAAAGTTTGACACGTTGCCATGGCAACATGATAAAAGTTATCGATAATGCAATTTACAGATTCTCATCGGCCGTGTTTCAACATTATTGGGATGAAGATTGAAGCAAATTGAGTAAAATTAAGAGGCTGATTTAAAAGCATTTAGAAAACGTTGCGCTTTCTGCTGCCAGTTGGTGGCGCTAAAACTTTGACTCCTAATAGTCACATCTCTGTGATCGGCATCATAAGATGAACAAACTGCTGAAGTTTGGTCAAAATCAGACAAAGTGTGTTAAAGTTATTAGACACTTCCTGTTTCTCATTTCTCACCATAACTTTGTCGCCCCGCCACGGCCAAACCGTTCGAAATATCAAAAATCCCCTGGCAATTTTGCGTCCCCAATGTCTTGAGATCATGCTGACCGAGTTTGGTGGCCATCAGTGGAAAGGCCTAGGAGGAGGATTTCAAATTCCATTGCATGCGCTTTTTAGACATCCCTGAATAGCTGACTTCCTGTTTGGTGAAGCATGGACTGTGAGCACGGAAGTTGTTCGGCCCGATGAGGTCTATATGTGTATGAATTTTGGTGACTGTAGATCAATTGGTGTGCGCCCCAGAGTCCCTCAAAAGTCGCAATTTTTAACGCTGTGCCACGCCCCCCCCCAGGTGACCCATGTCAAAGTCTGTCCGGCCCTGATGGCCGCAGGTTCCAATGTGTGTGCAAATTTTCAAGAGTTTTCATGTATGTTAAGGGCCCCAAAATCCCCCAAAACATTGAAAAAAAATAATAATAATAATCCTTAGAAAAACAATAGGGCGGGCCCTAATAAGAACCCTTAGAAGAACAATAGGGCCTTCGCCCTTTTGGGCTCGGGCCCTAATAATAATAATAATAAACGGAGCAGATCGAATAGGGTCCTCACACCATCGGTGCTCGGGCCCTAAAAATAAGAATCCTTAGAAGAACAATAGGGCCTTCACCCTTTTGGGCTCGAGCCCTAATTAAAGCTGCAAGCAGCGATGAACGGGCCCTCGCACACGGGCTCACCGCCGACCGGTGGCTTTAGGAAAACAGCAAACGGTGGGCAGTATGCTTTTAATACAGTAAATATAGGAGAAATATGTCATAAGTCATTTAAATGTGCCAAACTTCCTGCTGCCAGCTGGTGGCGCTATACCTATAACTGATTATTGGCATGTAGATGTGTTCAGGCCAGCACTTTTATCAAACATTTAAAGTTTGGTGCAGATTGACCTTGGTATGTTTGAGTTAGTGAAAGGTATGATATATCCTGCTGCCAACAGGTGGCGCTATAATAATGTAGAATATTGGCCTTTAGGTGTCTTCAGGCCAGGACTCTTATCAAACCTGTGAAGTTTGAGGCAGATCGGACATGTTATGGCTGAGTTATAACAACTTCTATGTCCATGGCGAAACAATAAACTTTGTCAGGCCGCCACGGACACGCCCTTTAACGAAAACTCAAGATATTCGCAATTTAACATCTCTAAGGACTCTAGATCAGACTGACCAAATATAATGTTGATTTCATTAAATCTCTAGGAGGAGTTTGCTATAAACCTAACCCCCTGCAAGGATTTCAGTTAATGCCAACTGTGAACCAATATGCTACATTTTCCCTATATTCTGATGATGATGATAAGAACATGTAATTCATGATGATAACAAAATGTTATTATTGCTTGCATTACATCCACCATTTCTGCTTAAATGTCATTGTTACCTATCTGTTGCTTTGCTGGTGACTCCTGTTATAAGACATCACTCTTAAGTGCTACATAACTAAGAATCAATTAGGAAAACGGTGCCCAGTTGGCACATGCATTCACAGTAACCCTCTGTTAGTTTGGATTTAAAGTTTACAGATTTGAAAGGGTTACACTTTAACATGAACAATAATTAAATAGCATTTATTAATATTAATTAATATTAAGCTAAAAAAGTATTCATATATTGTTTAAAGGTAAATTTGTATCTTTTAACATTAGTTTATGTACTGTGAATTAACATGAACATGAACACAGTTCATGTGGGTGTACAGCAATACACAATAAAGTGCTCTATAAATGCTTCATTCTTTCAAAATATCTTTAAAAATCAAGTTGAGTATTGTAATGGGGCGATATATATATATATATATAACTTATCTTAAAATGGTAAAATTTTCAGATGTTTTGAACAGAGAACAGCAAAGTTTGTTTTGAAATTTTTAATTATATTTTTATATTCAATAAATAACACTATGGAAATTGTCTATCAATGAAGATAAATCGCTCATGCTAAAAAGTTGTATTTTTCTTAATCTTTTGCTATGTGACTGAATAGGACAAGTTCATGGTACAGTTCAGTAAGAAATAAATAAAAAACAACAACTGCAAAATACAAACAATGAGAGACTTAGTGACCCTTTATATTTTCTCAAAATATCAGACTCTCAAAGATCAGACATATTTATGTAATTACACCACTTATGTGTACATACTGTGCATTTCTTCCTCAAAGATGGTCTGTAGCATGGCTCTCTGCTCTGTCACCCTCTCTCCCTCTCACCCCTCCCCCCTGCAATAATGAGCTTCTCTCACCCTGACTGAACACATACACATACAGTAGAGACATTCAGCCAGAGTGACAGCAGGTTTCTGATTTCTTTTTTTAATTTTCTTTAATTCATTGAAGCTTGTATAAAATTTATATTAACAGCACTTGCTCAGAATGATTAGATCTCTGTGTGAAAAAAGTTGTAAAGTTTGGATGCTGCACTTTAAAGATATAAATAAATTACTGTTATGTTTTTTACTACATTTTTAAAAAATCACCACGTCAACACCGTTCGAGATATCCCAAATCCGCTCGCAATTTAACATCTTCAGAATCTTCTCTTCATGTTAAAAAAGTTTGGTGTGAACAGCTTATTGTTCTTAGTAGAAGTGTGAATTTGTTTACAGCCTGATTTTTCCAAAAATCCACTTTCAAATCAAAATAGCCGGCTTCCTGTTGGTCTTAGCTAATGAGTTTGATTTAGAAAGTTGTCCAGATTGATGAGAATAATATATGTACAGAGTTTGGTGACTGTAGGAAAAATTAACCCCCCAACTTTTGTCAAAAGATGGCGCAATAGAGTGCCTGCTCCACGCCCATTTATGACCTTTTGCCAGTGTCTAACTATCATTAATATTGATGTGTGTGTTGAGTTTCATGAAATTCTAAGCATGTTATCTGCCTCGAAAAGACAGGAATCTAATTTTAAAGTTTGAGACGTTGCCATGGCAACAGCATTTGATTTATCATCGACCCCTTTACGTATTCTTATCGGCCGTGTTTTGACATGATTTTGATGAAGTTTAAAGAAAATCAAGTAAAATTAAGAGGCTGATTTCAAAGCATTTTGAAAATGACACGCTTCCTGCTGCCAGCTGGTGGCGCTATAACTTTGACTCATAATATTCACATTTATGGAATCGGCATCATACAACGAACAAACTGGTGAAGTTTCATCAGAATCAGGCAATGTGTGCAACAGTTATTAGACACTTCCTGTTTCTCATTTCTCGCCATAATTTGTCACCTTGCCACGGCCAAACCATTCGAGATATTAAAAATCCTCTCGCAATTTAGCATTCCCAATGTCTTGAGATCATGCTGACCGAGTTTGGTGACAATCCTATGGAAATCCTGGGAGGAGTACGTTAAATTCCAGAGCATGCGCTTTTTAAACAGCCCTAAATATCTCACTTCCTGTTGGGTGGAGCCTATGACATAGAGTACAAAAGTTGTTCAGCTCGATGAGTTCTATATGTGTACCGAGTTTCATATCAATACGTGCAAGTATGTGTGCGCAGTACATCAAGTTTTCAAACTGTGTTCCGGGGGCGCTGTAGAGGCCCTGAACCACGCCCGGGTCCCAGCCTCTGTGGCGTCCGGACGACGGCAGATTCCAACGTGTGTGCAAATTTTCAAGAGTTTTTGAGTATGTTAAGGCCCCCAAAAGTGCCCAAACGGTTGAAAAAAAACAAACAATAAATAAATAAATAAATAAATAAATAAGAATCCTTAGAAGAACAATAGGGCCTTCGCCCTTTTGGGCTCGGTCCCTAATAAACGGAGCAATTCCTCGCACTGCAGTGCTCGGGCCCTAATAAGAATCCTTAGAAGAAGAACAATAGGGCCTTCGCCCTTTTGGGCTCGGGCCCTAATTAAAGCTGCAAGCAGCGATGAACGGGCCCTCGCCATCTGCGCAATCGCCATCCTGATGGCATCAGGAAAACGGTGCCCAGATGGCACATGCATTCACAGTAACCCTCTGCCAGATTGGATTCTTGCTTGTTATTATTAGCTATACTGCTACAATATATCATTTTGCACACCACCAAATGCTCCTAAAACACCATGATATAAAACTTTTATGCATAGCTTCTGCACTTTGAGTATGAATTTTTTTTGTTTGTTTTAAGGGCATTTTACGATGATGAAGAATATTTACCTTTACACCTTTCATTACTACATAAGATAAAAAAAGAAGTTGTATTTTATGCAGGACTGCTTTATCCAAGCCAAACATTCATATAATGTATCTCATAACCTTGTACTTTAGTTACATCTGATCAAATGCACAAGACTGCCTGAAATGTCATGAACAGAAGCTTTGCTAATTATTCTCCTTTTGATTTTCTATTTGTACCTCAGGATACCAATTCTGAGCTAACTTGATATTACTCGAGCACCAGTTTAAATCTAGCCTTTTAGAAAGATCTTTGATGACTCCAACACATTTGAAGATATAAACCTAACTCCTGCAAGGTCTTCAGATAATACCAACTGTGAACCATAATATAAAACTGCTACATTTTCCCTACATTCTGATGATGATGATGATGATAAGAACATGACGATAACAAAATGTTATTATTGCTTGCATTACGTCCACCATTTCTGCTTAAATGTCATCATTACCTATCTGTACAATTTGTATGTGGAAATTGCTTTGCTGGTGACTCCTGTTAAAAGACATCACTCTTAAGTGCTACATAACTAAGAATCAATTAGGAAAGCGGTGCCCAGTTGGCACATGCATTCACAGTAACCCTCTGCCAGTTTGGATTTAAAGGAACACTCCACTTTTTTTGGAAATAGGCTCATTCTCCAACTCCCCCCGAGTTAATAAGTTGATTTTTAAGATATCGCCAGAACAGGAGAACGGCTGAATGGATTTCAAAACGGTAAAACTCAACTTATTAACTCGGGGAGAGTTGGAGAATGAGCCTATTTCCAGAAAAGTGGAGTGTTCCTTTAAAGTTTACAGAATTGAAAGGGTTACAGTTTAAAATCAACACAAAGACACATACACACAATATATAAAATTTTGCCATCCAGTTTCATTTGTTAACATTAACTATATTAGTTAACATGAACAATAATTAAATAGCATTTATTAATGTTAATTAATATTAAGCTAAAATAAGTATTCATACATTATTAAAATGTAAATTTGTATCTTTTAACATTAGTTTATGTACTGTGAATTAACATGAACATACAAATATTTTTAACAAATATTTAAAAATATATATTATATTTATATAT